>NW_024038649.1:0-20311 GCF_016077235.1 Cyprinodon tularosa | reverse complement strand
ATGTAGACTTTCTGAGGAAAGTGAATCACTGAGTACCTGGAGCCAAGCAGCTGTAATTGTTTGTGTGGGTGCACTTGTGCATGTAAAGTTTATCCATAGAAAAAATGCTCAATAGTGGTTGTGGAGAGCTGAAGAAGCACATCCCCCAGCGCAGGGAGACCCAAAGCCCCAGGCCTCCAAAGGGACCCAAGAGCGAAGGCACCAAGAAGGGGCCAGCCCCGGAAATCAGACCCCCACCAAGGGAGGAGGAGAGACAGCCCCCAAAAAGCCCCCCAGCCACCGCCATGCTGGCGCCCGGGGAGCCGCGGAGGCGAGCCGCGGGCTCTCCCGGCAGCCGGCACCCTGAAGTAGGGCCGGGAAAAGAACACAGGCCCCCCACGGCACTGACCGAAACGCCCCAGCCCCACAGAGCGCCGAAACATGCACCAAGCCGGGGGGCCGCAACACCCAATGCGACCGCACCACCCCCGAAAAACACACAGGCGGCCGCGCCCAAATGCAGAACACCAGGAGACAGAGGAAAAAGTTAACAGTTTATTGAGGAAACCACAAGTCAGGGATGAGATGCAAGAAACAGATCAGGGCTGGTCACACGGGGTTCGCTATCCAGAGTTTAAGGCTGAGCGTCAGAGGGAAAGTAACGGTTGGGTCCAGAGACTGAGGATCGGCAGAGGGCTTAGCAGCGGCAGGAACTGACTTCAGACTTGAGGTTATCAAAGCTCTCTCCCAGAGAGCTGGCGGGCAGGTTCAGGCGATTGTAACTTCTGGTTTGGCTTCTCAGAGCAGGCAGGCAGGGGACTGCTGGGAAGCTTCTCCGAAGCTCCAGGTTTTCAGTCAGGATCTTCCTAGAAGAGCAGAGAGGACAAAGACTGATCAGGATCTGGTTTGAGTTTTCAGGAGAGTCAGAGAGTCAGGCAGACTGGTAGGCTTAGGTTTGCTAACCGTAACTGATTCAACACTCTGGCCATGAAGGGAACTTCAGCCGTTGCTTATAAGCTGGTCTCCTGATGAGTTGATCAGCCGTAGGTGTGAAGGTGGCTTCAGCTCAGGAGACCCGGGGCGCCCTCTGCTGGAGAAAGGTGGCAGATCTCCAGATCCCAACACCATCCCCATTTTTGTAGATCACGATAACTTAGAAATCGGATTCATGCTAAATCTCCCAATCATTGAAAGAGCTAATGTATATAGACTTAGGTCTGTGTTAAACGTTGGATTTTGGAAAGACAAAACCCACGTCCCAGATAGCATTTCTTAGAGATGTCACAGACCACCTCTGTGGTCTTAGAAGTGAATCCCCTGAACAAAACTGCCAAGCTAAAATGACTCTAAAAGATGCAGGAGTAGAAACGATGATAGAGCGTGCAGGAAATAAATGGCTAGTGAGTACACCAGGCACCAAAGCACTGCTGTCCTATGAACAACACAACACAGGCACTAGAATTCACCTACTCAATCAAACAGTGTTGATCTCAGTTACTCAAGTTGCCATGATCCACACTGGTGATGTAGTCTAACACCACCTCAATATCGAAAGGTATAATTGAAATCCTAGTTGTCTCCAAGGGATATCATTTCAGCATTGACTTAGAAATTGAAAAGCAACTTCTAACAGCAGGCACTCAGCTAGCTAGCTTCTGCCTCACGCCATCTGAGTTAATCTCTACTCCCCTTTTTCGTTATCGTAGAGACAATGATTGGCCAAATACATACACAATGTCTGTTCCGATTATTCTTTTTATCTTCGGGTGGATCATTACTACCATAATGACATACAAAGCATACCAGAAGATAAAAGTATTACAAAATAAGGTCGAGACCCTCTCCTTTGTTGCTCTGTGAATCATAGCGCCACAGATTCAGAACCCCTGAAAGAATGAGCTATGAATCACAATTAGTATTCTGTATTTACCTCTTTCCTCTTTGCATGTTTTCGTTCCCTTCTCCCCCTTCTTAAAAAATGAACACTGAACCAAGAACACTAGAAATGTGGTGAATGTATAACAAATGTCTACTTCTCAATGTTTGGTTACATTGTAATGACATTAGTTAGCTAGCTAGAAATAAACTCGCCTGCTCTCCCCGAGTCAGCACCCACCTAAAATGAACTATCGAGTTACCCATTTCCATTGGATGCCTAGATGGAATCACGTGGCAAGATGGATTAATAAACTTGGTTAGCTTTAAAGACTGAGACGGATACCCAATCTTCAAAGCTAAAAGGTTTATATGTTAGGATATATTTCCACAAGAGAGCCTAAATCAATTGGATGAATCATCTAAAACCATCCCCCTTTCCTTTTTCACAAAGAGAACAAAAGATTCTCTGGAAAGTTCTGGAACTGCCCACCGTATAGGCGGCCAGCTCACGCATGGACCAATCAGCTGATTGAGGAGGCTGATACTTCAATAGGAAATGCCCCTACATCACTCATGGTTTAAAACTCAGAGTGTGAGTTAAATCTTTCTCTTTCCCTGGGTTCACCGCCTGCAAGGAGAGGCCACGTTTCACGTGAAATGCCAGAAGAAAGCTAACTGGAAGTTGCTTTCGTTTTTCCTGCGTCAAAAGTCACGGATCGCAGTGTCTCGTCGTGCATAGCGGCCACGCTAACTGGGGAGACAGAAACCTCTGGAGCTGACTGCTGAGTGGAGTCCCCTCCTTTGAGGAGCTCGCTACGGACATCGGCCTATCGGCAAATGGAAGCCCTTGTTTGATAGTCTCCGTAAGTAAATCTTCCTCGACCTAAAAGCACATCAAGCCCTCTGCTGTAGCATCAAAGTGATTAAACTTTTCCGAGCGGGGATCCTGTGTTGGAGAAGACTGGCGCAGCTGGACCCGGACTGCGTGCGCCCTCGTAGAGGATCCACCCCCCTTTGGTAATAGTGCAAATAAACAGAGATAAAAATGTTATCTTATTGATGATTAATAGCTCTGCTGATAACCTAGCCTAGGTCACTAGATTGGTGTGGATACCTGGATTTTAACAGCCGGTCCCCTCCAAAGGTGAAACCACAAAACCTGGTAAGTAAGCAAATTAAAGCTACAATTATTCAACTAAGAAGACTAAATTGATTTGACCTCCGATTTTGAATAGGTTAAATAATTAACTATAACTCCAGTTCATCATAATAGCTTCATGTGGTCTGTTCCTGTTTGGCTGTGACTCCATCCTAGAGAGAAATATCAGCTGTGCTTCTGCCATCAACACCTTTGATGTTGGGGATGGGCCTGTTTTTCATTGCTGTCCTGTTTCTCATACTGTGACTAACTGTATGTGCTACATTTCATCCTCTGGCGTAGGGACAGGTTTAGAGCTCGTCTGCCTGTATGTAGCACCGGTATCACACCACTAACTGCGCCACTGGACCAGTTCTAGGCTCTAAGGAGTGGGGAGCAGAATGATAACACCACAGACCGCTGCTTTAAGTGAAAAAGGCCAGCAATTTAATTAATGCAAAACACACATATAAAATACTCTGCAGATTCTTAATAATGAGGTAGATATAAATGGGGAGGAAAAGGGGGAAGAAAAAAAGGAATATGTCACTCTTTCTTTTTGCTCTTTAGTTCACCTAGGTTATTTTAATTAGACTAATTTGAATTTTGGGTCAACAGGTCACATGACCTGGGAGCTATTAACGAAAAATACTCAATTTGAACTAAATAACTAATAATATCGAATATCCAACTTGAAACTAACTTCACCACAGATTTTTTAGCACAACAACGTGAACTCACCATCAACCGGAAGTTAGCTTTAGCTTAGCATGTTGATCTCCTCTAAGCAGTTTTCCAGTCAGATGAGGCTAAAATCCACAGTGTGCATCATCAGGGAATCGTTTCTATCAGGTGTTTCCTACCTATCCGGTGTAAGATGATCTGGGGGATCCTGGTGAAATCCAGCAGTAGATGTTGATCGTCCATCTTTTCCTCCGAATTGACCAAACTCCCTTTAAACTCCGTGAATGTTTCTTCAGCAGGAGTTAACTGCTCGGTGATAAACTCTCCTTGAAGCTGGACTGAAGACATTCTCACTGCAAACACTCCCAGATTATCAGCCTCTCTACAATGACTCCACACACAAGCTAAGCTAATGCTGCTAATGCTACCCGATCCCTACCAGCAGCTCATTGTGCATGCGCAGCTACATCTACATCCGGGTCACCCTCGATTTTATTTTGAAAAATCAGAGGATCTGCTTTTAGATGTGGATCTAACTTTGCTGTTTAAACGGAAAAACAAGGAGGATATTTCTGATTCAGTTATGCTGCAGCAATATTCAGATAATAAATATTATGGATATTTATTTATATATATGTTTATATCATTATATTATGTATATGTTTATATTATTGATATTTGATGCTTCAAAAGATTCAATAACAGGAAAAGTGTTTAGTTTCTAGTTCCAGAAGTTTAGTTTGTCCTGATTCTAGTTCATCGTTATATTCATTTAAATACAATAATTCAGACAACGGACCTGATATCTAATTAGGAATTCATCAGTTTTCCAGAATTAATGGGATTAATAGTTTATTTTATATAGATTCCTTCTTGGAATCAAAGGGAATGGGATGGCTGATAAATATGACTTAGACAGATTTTATTTTGAACACACAAATGTATAAAAAAAGACATTTTGTTAATTACAGCTCTCTAGACTTTCTCATTTTTTTAAATGCAGCCTTGATAAGGTCAGCAGCAGTGATAAAAACATTGTGATGAAAAAAAGTGATGTAAACATATGACTTTACAGTTACAGTTCCAACATTCATCGCTATTCCTCTCTTTGTCATGCACTGAGAGAGGAATACTTGGTACATACTGACCTAGGCTCCGCGATGTTCAGAAAAGAAATAAACCACTGAGGGACTTTTACCGTCGTTTACGAGCTGCATATTTTCAGGGATGAAAAGCACCTGGACAGGAGGAAAACCACAAACTAAAATATAAGTTCCTTCACAATCTTCATGAAAGCATAAAATATGATGTTACCATGTACTATCGGACCAGAACCCTTGCCATGCAAGAAATAAAGAAATATGGGAAACACGTGCTCGGGTCAACAAGGAAACTGACCGAAACAATAGGGTTTTACAGGTTCGGACCGAAGCAGGTAGGGATCTAGAACTGGAGGCATGAGAAATACCCTCCTCTGACACCAAACCCAGGAACGATTCCAAAGGACGGCAGAAGTTCAACCCACAGGATAAGAAAGGTAGAATGAAAAAGATGGAGTTGGGATGGAGAAGAAGGTAAGGAGCCCCATGTGAGGTTTAAGTCAGACAGAACGAAGTCTGACAAAACCATGAAAAGAAGGTAAGGCCTAAAGATGCAGATGAGAAAGGACAATGAAAGATGATGAGGGAGATGGAGGCCACCATACGCAGGTTGCTGACAGAAACAGCACAACAGATGACCAACTCGCCCCAGCCGCCATCAAACTCCACCAATACCCAAAACAAACCAGATCCAAAACCTCCGTCCGCATGACTAGGCGTGGATCCGGACCCATCCGCAAAACGGGTCTACCGGGTCGAGTGAGGAACAAAGCCACTTGAACTGAGTGAATCATCTGAAACCCCACCACACAAAACACCGTTCTTGAGGTTCTTGGGTGAGCTCCATCAAACCAAAAACGCATGTCGCGTCTATTGTTCTGCCGCAATAGGTTCTGCCGTAATAGGCGGGTGCATCACAGCTGATGCTCTTCTGGACACAGGTTCAAAAATAAGCATAATGTGCACTAGGCTTTTTGAAAAGGTGATGAGGGCCATGAACACCCTTGGAAAACCATTCCAGGTGGAGACCTGCAATGTAGGTATCACCAGCTACACTCTACATAAGTCTTGCATCGCCAAGCGGGTTTTGTTAGATGTTAACTTCCGAGACCTGACTCTAATCCATCCTATCTACTTGTGCACATTAGATACAGAACCCTTTCTTGTGGGCCATGACCACCTAGACAGACTGGCCCCACTCATCGACTGCAACCAGGGACACCTGTGGGCCCAATGTTCAAACGAGCCAGGGAAACTCCAAGTGCAACCACTTCCTCCTGCAGAACCGCTTTTCAGGGTTTCAGTTTCACAGTCACAGACAGGTAACCAAGGTGCTTCTTTCCGCAGTCATGAATCCCTCCTCTGTAACAGCGTTACTAACACGTTACTAACGTTACTAACGCCGTTACCACTGCATGAAATGATTTTCGTCCCCGTAAACTCCCGCAGATCTCCCTGATTTTCGCCAGTTTCAGACAATTTGCAACCCGCGCTTGTCGCCGTTTCTCAGTGCCACAAATTGTCGGAAACGGACTCTGGCGTATGTGGAGAGCAATCAGCTGTACTAATGGCCCTAATTAGCATATGAATGCAGCGAACCCGCGCGGCTGGCCAGGTCTGGCTTGAATAACCTACTCAGTATTGGCTGAAACCACTATTCTCAAACAAGTAAAATCGCTCGTGATTGGAAGCAAAACCACACCTGGCCACGCCAGGCTTTAATTTTCTTACTGAGTATTGGACGGAACCACTTCTTTCTAAACAAATAAAATCGCTCGTGATTGGTTGGCATATATATATATTTACATATATTTACATAAATATATATATATATACATATATTTTTATATATATAAATATATATTTATTTATTTATATATTTATTCATTCATATGTAGCAGCATAAATGGTACGCTGCCACTTTAAGATCAATTTCGGCTGCTGCATATAAGCAGGTCCCATCTGCCATGAAGCTGCTTGCGTCATGACAGTAGAATAGCGACCCACCTTCTGTCAAAAATGATTGATGACTAATGACCTGACCTTTTGACCTTTTGACCCCCCCCCCCCTCCCCTCCCCCCCCTCCGGTCCCCTCCCCCCACAAATGATTTATGACCCACCCCTCCCCCCACAAATGATTTATGACCTCACCCCTCCCCCACAAATGATTTATGACCCACCCCTCCCCCCCAAATGATTTATGACTTATGACCTTTTGACCTTACCCCTCCCCCCTTCCGGTCCCCTCCCCCCACAAATGATTTATGACCTCACCCCTCCCCCACAAATGATTTATGACCTTACCCCTCCCCCACAAATGATTTATGACTCTATCACCCACCCTCCTTCCCTAAGCTAACCAATGAAAATAGGAGGGCGAATTATATCCTCTTTAAATATTGCTGGGGAGAAAAGTTTCTGTATTTTCAGCAAGAGAAAAACACTTACATGATCCGTTTTTCCGCCTGCAAAGAAATGGAGGACGCGATGGGAGAATTCGGGATCGCACCTTTGGTGAAAGATGCTTCAACTTCGACAACCCTGGACGCTATGGAAGACTCTGAGACCGCGCTGTCTGTGAAAGATGCTTCAACTTCGACAACCCTGGACGCTATGGAAGACTCTGAGACCACTCCTTCCCCAGCCTTTTCCCTCATAAGACAACAACTACACATTTTCCTAAAATTAGGCTTAAACGTGTGTTTAAACTATTCCATTTCCACTAACAAATCTTATTTTATTTTAAATACAGATGTCCTTTCAGCAAGCCTCTGTTTTACTTTCTTAAACGGATTTACTCTCACAGATCAAGCTTTCTTTTGTGTAAAGACCATTGTTTAATTCATCATTAAAGTCTGTGTTACTCGCAAAATCACAAACACAACTTGAATTGCTAACAAGTTTCCTTTCTTTAATCAATCCAACTAACTTTTCTATCCGCAAAACCTGCTTTTATCATGCTTCAATGTATTCTCTCTATTTGTCTATTATTCTTTAACAGCCCCCAGAAACCATCCTTCCAGAATCAGTCATCCTTCAGCCCTCTTTTGTGTAAAGACCAATGTTTAATTCATCATTAAAGACTGTGTTACTCACAAAAACACAAACACCTGAATTGATAGTAAGTTTCCTTTTTTAAATCAATCCAACTTCCCATGATGTAAAAATACACAGTTTAAAATCTCACACCCCCAGATCTTTAATTTTAAAAACAGACACCCATCATGAAACTTTTCACCCACACCCACACGCACACACCCACACACACACGCACACACACACACACACACACACACACACACACACACACACACACACACACACACACACACCACTGACCCCACAGACCCCCACCCCTTCAAAATGAGGGTGAAACAGCAAATGGTTTGCAATGAGGGTTTAAAAATGTGTTTATATTACTCTATACCTTTTCCATCCACAAAGCTAACAAATCTTATTTTATTTTAAATACAGATGTCATTTCATTAAGCTTCTTTTTATTTTTCTAAATTAATCTACTGTCACTTTCAAACTAGGATACAAACATTACTATTCAACCTGTTGCATCCATAGTCTAGTCTGCTAGATATTGCAAAAAAGTAAAAAAAAAAATAAATAAATAAATGGAAAGCTCTCCCTAGTTATCCAAAACAAAACTTGATTAGATCCATATCAGGTAAAAGCTTTTTTTTTTTTTTTACCTTCTTGGTTTTCAGAGTGAGAGAACCACAATCAGTTTAATCACAAAACAGAAGATCAGTGTTTTACGACGGAGTAGATCCGGTAAGATACGTGTTCTCTGGTAAACTGTAGGAACTCTGCATGGTGTTGACCACAACTATCTTCACAGGGCTCCTTTTGTCAGGATCAAATTTCCTTCTTTGCTGTTCAGTTGAGGGGTGGGTGGAGTTAGGGGATGGATGTGTGATGTTTGGTTGCTGGGAAGTTGAGCCTCTCATGCTCACAACTGTTTTTACCCTATGAAAGATTTGTGTTGATAAGAGCATGAACTATCAAACAATTAGAACTTTTGCTCTATCTGTTGTCTTCGCTTTGAAGCAGAGTTTAGGCTTCATGACATGTTTGTAAGTAAACCCTTTAAGTTATGCAAATACAAGGAGTCCATCTATGTGTGGATGATCAGCCTTCTGGGGCTAGTAGCTGTCATCTCTGCAGCAGACCGTCTGAGGAGTAGAACTTTAATTATTTTTCCACCCAGTTATCTGTTTTCTATACCCTACTAGCTTCTTCTTTCAGTCTTGTTGTAGAGTGAGTTCCTCTCTCTATCTGTCATTGCATGAAATGCAGGAAGCAGCCAATGCTACTTGCTACTTCACTGCAATTTTTTAAACATATCTGCAGTTTACAAACCTCGTTTTGCAGTAAGATAATCTGCCTAAAACCTCACTTTCATTTTTGAAAAACGTCTTTTTATTTCGGTATTTAATTTTTTGTAATTAAAACACTGCATGAAAAGTGGGATTTTCGTCAATATACGGCACTGTAGATTGTCGTGGAACTTCAGGTTAGCGGCAGTTTACGGCAATTTGCAGGCTTCGACGAAAACTCCCGTAAATTGTCAGAAATTGACGTGGAATTTCTTAGGCAGTGTTCCCCCCATGCCTCCCCCCCATGGAATTCTAGGGGAGGCTTTAACATGTAAATGAACATGCTGTGAGCTATACAAATGCAAACCAGGGTTGCAGGGGGGGTTTTACCCCCCCTGCAACCTCTTACATTTTAGCTTGAATTGATTTATTTAATTAAAGTATAGAGACCAAAACAGATCTTTAGCTGACAGAGCAATACATTTAGAGCAGTAATTATTTTTTTTTAAATTTGCATTTAAGATAAAAAATAAAATGTTGTCTGTCAATATGCTCAATTCACAATTACTTAAGTGGAAAAGTTTCAAGAAATGAGTCTGAGATGATTCACTTTATAACATGGCGCATTATCCTGTTGGAAGTAGCCATCAGAAGATTGGTACACTGTGGTCATAAGGTCATAGGTCAGCATGCTAAATTGGTTTTAAGTGGCCCAAAGTGTGGCAATAAATATCCCCCAAATAGATGGTAGAAATAGATCAGGCTCAGTATAGCCTAATTATAGACTCTTACATTTTAGCTTGAATTGATTTATTTAATTAAAGTACGCTAGATTACTGTGTATGCAAATGTTATGTAAAAAAAAAAAACACAAAATAATTTACTTCAAAAATTAGTTTTAATCAGAATCAGTTGGCTGTAATGGTTAATTTTTTTTTTAGATTTCCACTTTTTTTTTTTTTTTGTTATTGAATATATAAGAAAACAATAACAATCTCAAATAACAAGTCAATAACAAATATTTCAATACAAGAAGAAATATCACAACTCCTGCTTTTGAAAAATAAAATTAAATGCACAGGCTGGAAAAAAGTATAAAATAAAATAAAATAAAATAAATAAAAATAAATAAAATAATAATAGTAGTTAAAGTAAATTAATCAGTGGGGACTACCAACTGAAATTCTTCAATTAACTCAAACAATTTAATTGCATTTAAATTCTGCATCTTTCTCAGACATCTTTTGAAAAGGGAAAGTTCATTTTTGAGAGCAGAGATTGAGAGGGAGCATTTTGCATAGCGACATTTATGGATATAATACTTTGTTACAATTATTAGAATATTAATTAAAAATTCCAATTTTTTTTTCTTTAATGGATAAACCGAATTAAATGTTTTGCCAGGAAATAAAATCTAAATTTATTGTTTTAGAAGACAGAAAGGTTCGAAGTTGATCCCATAAGTTTAATACTTCTTTACATTCATAAAAAAGATGTTTAGTTGTTTCCAATTGAGTTGTACAAAAGCCACAATTCTCAACATTAAACTTAAATCTCTCTCTTAAAAACTCATTTGAAGGATATATGTTATTTATTATTTTAAATTGTAATTCTTTATATTTAGGAGGAATTGGGAATTTCAAATAATTTGTCCTAATTTTGACTATCATAGATTTCTTAAAATTTTGTAAGAGAGCTGTGCTTTTTGTTCTTCCTGGGTACATAATATTTATAGAATACTGATTCCAAAACTTGTTGTTGCATTTATTATCTCTAATGTCCACCTGCTCAAATTCAATCTTATGGAGACAAACAATTGCAATTGCAAACAATTTATAGGTGCATTACCGCCACCTTCCAGAATGGAGCGACGCGAGCTCTTCTCGCGAGTCCTTCCGTATAACAATGACGTCGTATGTGATTGGAGGAGCCTGATGAGCCTTCGGCCCCATCGTCCAATCACGTGTGAGCTTTTGTGCACTACGACTTCTCGCGAGACCAGCATATTAGCAGACATGTTTTTGTTACTACACTTAGAAGAACTTCATCTCCAGTTACCGTGTTTGTATTTTGTTGTTACGTGAACAATGGCTGCACGACGTCTCGCGTTCAACTCGCCTCCAACTGCTCTTAGTCCACAACTTTCGGCCAGCCCGCAGACTGACGAGAAGAAACTGCTGATTGCTATCAGCAGACTGTCTCGTCAGCTTGCCCAACATACTGCCGACATGAATGAGCGCCTCACTCAGCTGGAGAATTCGATGCACTCCAGGTTGTAGTCCATAGAGGACAAGATGGCGGGGGGTGGCCATTTCTATAGCACTAAAAAGGAGGACATTGTGCGGCATATCAATAAATTACTAAGGTGTACATAAGAATCGGGTAAAGTCACATTTATAGCACAATTCTTAGTAGTTTAAAGAGGATGCTTGTGTAGCTGAATAGAACAAAATATTAAAGAAATGTAAAAAAGAATTGGTTCCCAGCATTTGTATTTATTTAATACATTGTGGTGTTTAAAAAGTGACAATTTTTTTAACACAATTAATTTGCGCAGAACTGCTGCAATTGATCATAAAGCAGTTGTTTGGAAAAGAAGCTCGAGAAAGAGCTAGAGAATAGGACGATGCAAACTGCAAAAAGTGGCTGGAAAAGAGGAATTCATGACATGGCTGCAGCCTGTCGAGAGTAAAGATGATTTCACCATGTTCTCTATCTATCCATATCTATCTATATATCTATCTATCCATATCTATCTATCTATCTATCTATCTATCTATCTATCTATCTATATATATATATATATATATATATATATATATATATATATATATATATATATATATATATATATATATATAAACTTGAGTCATGGAACTGTGCTTACAGCTCCTTATTTCATGTAAACTAATAACTTGTGTACATGATACTTGTTGATGGCATTAAAATTATTTCTAATAGCATTAAAAGAGCATTAAATTAGAGCTCCTCATTCCTGTATAAAACCTGTGAACGCTTAATTGAATCTGACATATTAAAAAAATCCCCATCATTATCCAGCAGATGTTCAGTTTCTGCCCAAATATTTTATTTCTGTTGCCGATTTTTGTAACAGGGATAACTAGGATCATACATAGTTTGTATGAACTCTGTTTATTCTCTGCTTCCAAACTCATCATCTCATCCATTCCTGCAATAAGAATTTTCTTTTAAAGTTGTGAGATTCACTCTAGAATCTCACAACTTCTTCCTGGTCTGTTGAAGCACCAATAGTCTGCATCCAATTATTTAATTAATTGCTCTTAGTTTTTGGGAATATATACAAACTATGCTCTAATTTCTAGATACCGATCTGTTTTTACTATAATTTAATTTGACAAACCGGGTCTTCTCTACATTCTTTTTTCTGTTTGGTGCGATTGCAATAGCGGGTCTTGATCTGGACGGACCGGAGGGGAGCAAAAAATAGCTCAGCTCCGTATTTTGACGGTGAAGGACGGAGAAGACGTACGTGGGCGGTGACGAGCGGAGGATGTGGAACAGCTCTCATTGATTTACATGACAGACAAGTACTCCGTACGTGAGCGGGGCGGAGCGCTGACGGAGTATGTGGAATCTGGGGGTAAAGGAGGACAAATACATGTCCGGCTGGGTGCAGCGCCGGACGCCGGACAGTGCAATGAAAATCCGGACTGTCCGCCCTAAAGCCGGACATCTGGCCACCCTATCTGCAGTCGAGCAACTTTGCGGGATATACGAACTCGAGGAAGAGAAGACGGGTGCACAACGCCACGCTAGCGGTAAATATATGTTCGATTACTGGTAGCTATGCTAAAAGCAGCCTAGCTTAGCTAGGCAAGCTAAAGACAACCTAGCCTAGCTAGGTAAGCTAAAAGCAGCCTAGCCTAAAGCTTTTTTAAAGTGTATTTTTTGTGATTCACAGGAAGCATTATGCCGTCTTAACAACTCGGAGACTAATTGCAGGCGCTATGAACCGGGGCAGGGGTAAGGTTTAAAGAATAGTCTTTCATTCAGCGGTAAAAGGACATGGATACGGATGGATACCGACCATAGCTGTACTTTTTTTTTTTTTTCACAGACTACAGTCGCCTCACAATGAGGCGGTGACCTCCTATTTGCTCGGATTTGCACGATGTTGATAAAGACGACATTGTGTGTAAGTGACTTGTTTTAATGTTTTCTCCTTCCTTGTTACTGTGACTTGCGTTTGATTTTTTTTTTTTTATTCATACCACTCTCATTTAATTGTTTTCCAGCTGCCTGTAAGACGTATTATGAGACGGTATGCAGGAGCTTCAGATACACGCTGCTAGCCAGCACGCTGCGTGCTGAGGCTATCTGCTCGGAGTCGGGCCAGAAGAAAGAGGGTAAGACTTTATTTGGTGACTATTTTTCAGGTGCATTGATAGATGTGTTGTGTCCATATGCAGTGCGCTGATTCATTGTTTTTTTTTCAGCTGCTGAAGGCTAGGCAGAGTGTGCTATCAGATGAGGAAGTGGAACTCTGTAAGTCCGCCACCGTCGACCTCATGTCCGACGAAGAAGATGGCGTCGTCGGCGGTGTCTCTGGATGGATTGTACGGTCGCCGCCATTTCGTAGGCCGGATCTCACTGAACTCTGTGTTAAGCTGCAGTCCCGGTTAGAAGCGATGCCGAAGTACAGGGCCACGCACAGTATGCGTCTGCACATCGGACCTTCCTCGGAGGGAATGCTGCCTGTTACCTCCAACCCCGAGGAAGCAAACGGACCGTTCACGGAGTTGTAATTTTTAGATACGCATGTGTTTGGATATGCGTTGTATATAGTTGTGTGTGTGTTTTAATAAAGCTCTTTCTTTGCATAAACAGCTTCCTGGCAAATCTTCATTTCCTGTATAAATTAATTCATGTCCTTGATGGTAACATAATAATTGTGTAGTAGTGTAGGATAACATAAATACACAGCATATGAATGAATAAATATATGAATGAATAAATATATGAATATATATATATGAATATATATATATATGAATGAATAAATATATATATATATATGAATAAATATTTATATGTAAATATATATATATGCCAACCAATCACGAGCGACTTTACTTGTTTAAAAAGAAGTGGTTCCGTCCAATACTCAGTAAGAAAATTAAAGCCTGGCGTGGCCACGTGTGGTTTTGCTGCCAATCACGAGCGATTTCATTTGTTTGAGAATAGTGGTTTCAGCCAATACTGAGATATCCACATACATCAGAGTCCGTTTCCGACAATTTGTGGCACGACAAACGCGGACAAGCACGGGTTGCAAATTGTCGGAAACTGACGAAAATCAGGCAGATCTGCGGGAGTTTACGGGGGTTTACGGGGACGAAAATCTCACTTTTCATGCAGTGAAACCTATGGAATTAAGTAGAATCCATAAGTTAATCACAAAATAAAAGTCAATAAATGTTTCTCCTTATTTTTAAATGTCCTTGATCTCCACCACACTCTTTTAACAGAATACAAGAACAAACAAATGTTCTGGTAATAATATCACACTTGGAAGAAAGTATGTGGCTTGAAAAATAGTAAATTTAAAACATCATCAGCAACAAAAAAACTCACAGAACGGACTGTTTCTCTTAGAACTTTTTCTGTTTATGAATTGACAGATTTATTTAGTTTTGCATCTAATAAGTAACTATGTGTTCATCACTTTACCGTAAAATTTTCGATTTTTTTATCTTTTCATATCGGAGAATTTCTTTTTCTAGCCCATTTTGGTAAACATCTACTTTTCATTTTAATAACTTTTCTCAATGCAAGCAAGCACAAAGTAAAGTTTTTAGATAAACGCATTACTCTCTTGAACCATTCTTTTGGAGACATACTGGTTTTTAATTTTTTAGCTGATACAAATCTAAAGGAAAAGCAAACTATTGCAGAATTATCCAATACTGTCTGAATCAAACGTTGGTTGAATGAACATGTAGGAAAACACAGCATTACTCACTATTATTTTAGTTGTAAAAAACTTACAAAAAACACTTTAGGAACAGATTAGTGGGACATTCACTTTACAGTAAAAATGTAAACCTAATATTAGAAACTGCACAGTTTCTACAGATGCTACAGCAGTATAGCTTAGATAACTTTTTAGCAGTTGTTCAGCTTTCTGTCTCCTTGTTCAGTAGGTTGTTGGGCTGAATACAGTTGACCAACTGTGAAAAGTGTTGCAGATTTTCTTTTTCATCTTGTTCCACCACTATTTTTTTTTTAGTAATCATCATTTGTTGTTTTATTCCTGATACTTTAATTTTGCTTGTCTTTTTTTTACTGAAGAAACTCCATATCATGACTAAAACAAAAATCAAACCATTCTCTCAGAAGTCTTAAACATCATTGCTTTCAGTGATCATACCATCATTTCTGTGTATAACTAACCAGTATAGTCATGTGAATATAATGTTTTTAATTACATTATTTGGGTTATATTCTTAAGATGAAACCATCATGTTTGTACTCTCTAATGCAAGTCTGTTATCAATACTGTAGGTAGTTAACCCTTAAACTTAATATAACAACTGTGCCTAACCCTTTACCCAGAACTATATTGGTCTGCAGAAGATAAAACCATGTAAAAAAAAAAAAAAAAAAACTACAAGATCGGGATTTCAGCTGTGTTGGATCCAGTAAACATTCAAGATTATAACTTTTACAGTATTCTACAAAGAATTGTATGACATCTTTTAACTAGATTTATCAGTGAACACTGGTTAAAAGGTTCTCCTCTTTGTAACTTGTAAGTGAATTACATCTCAGAATGCAATGTGATGAAAATCAAGTCACAATCAATAATCAATTGTATTATGAGTAAAGCTTTTTATTAAGAGACCATTCATAAACAAGTATATTTCTGAGAAGACCTTTTACCCTGCTAATTCAACTGTAGGATAAGTACCATTGGTTTTATGTTTGTCTGCATTTTTGTTTTTCACGGTTTGTTGATGTACAAAACTTTACTTTTTCTTGTTACTAAAAATGCTCTATAGAAATAAACTGGCCTCACCTTAAACCTCCTGGTCCTGAATCTGGGCTATTCAGCCACAGACAGGAAAATCAGCTGTTTCACAAAAGCTTTTGGTTGGACCAGCAACACAGAGCTATAATGTGAACAGTTAGGTTCCTGGTAAAGCGGCTGTTTTTAATGCTTTGAAAAGAACGAGGCTACGGTCATCTTGAGTTACTCAATCACAAAACCATATGTAAGTGTTTTGCTGTAGACCATCTGCACTGCAGTGATCTACAAAATAGACCTTTTTAATTTCTCCTATAGCCCAAACAAATTTTTTTTTTTTTGCGTTAAACCTAAGATAATGTTTTGTGCTAACAATTGGGAAACCATAGTTGTTACAACTAGAACTATAGATGAATTGGTGCCAATTTCAAATTTTAATTTTAGTTGAACCATGTTTTACTTGTAGGTAAATTACATCTCATAATCTAAAGTGACGAAAGTCAAGTCACAATCAATAATCAATAGTATTAAGAGTAATCCTTTCTATTAAGTTTCCATTCATAAACAAGTATATTTCTGAGAAGAACTTTTATCCTGCATTGTGTGCTGGTGCTCATAAAACCCAACCCCCACCTCTGCTGTAGATCCTCACTGCTTGTTCACACTTTGCTTCATCTGCAGGCTCAAGTCTGCTCTGCATACCCCCAACCAAACTCTATTTTCTTTTAAGTTTGTCTGCATTTTTGTTTTTCACGGTTTGTTGATGTACAAATCTTTACTATTTCTTGTTACTAAAAATGCTCTATAGAAATAAACTGGCCTCACCTCAAACCTCCTGGTCTTGAATCTGAGCTATTCAGCCACAGACAGGAAAATCAGCTGTTTCACAAAAGCTTTTGGTTGGACCAGCAACACGGAGCTATAATGTGAACAGTTAGTATCCTGGTAATGCGGCTGTTTTTAATGCTTTGAAAAGAACAAGGCTACGGTCATCTTGAGTTACTCAATCACAAAAAACATATATAAGTTTTTTGTTAAAACACCTCTGCAATTTCTCATATTGCCCAAACATGTTTGTCTTGAACCTAAGGCAATGTTTTGTGCTAACATTAGAGAAAGCATAGATGTTACAACTAGAACTGTAGATGAATTGGTGCCAATTTAGAATTTTAATTTTAGTCAAACTTTGTTTTCTTGTCAGACAAAAGACAAGAATAATTTAGAATTTGTTCACAATCATATCTGATTACACTTTTTTTGTTTTGTTTAAATCTTTTAACCGTTATTCCTAATCTCCCCAAAACACATTCTTACTCTTTCTACCATACACTCTATACTGATGACTCAGAATTTTAAAATAAGGCTCTGACTATTTATTTATTCTCAGTCAGCAATCAACATCTAATTATTTTTGTTTGCTGTTGGTGCTCTATGAAATGTTTCACTAGTTGGTAAGATCTTTGCTTCAGAGCTTAGTTAAATTCTAATAAATAAAAACAAGGAAGGACCATTGCTTTGATGCAAACATGGAGGAAAGTCATGTTATCTCCTGACTTTTCTTTCTCTCTCTATAAGATTCAGCCTTATCCTCTCTGCCAAGCAGTCATAGGATAAATGTCTATTTTATTTAGTTGCTGAAATGCAACTGTTTACACAAACTATTAGGAACATCTTTTTCATTCCATAGTAGAAATTTTAAAATGAAAATGAAAATCTAAACAACAGTGCAACAATTTGTTTTAGAATCATTTTTAACATATCAAGAAAATGGACAAATTAATAAACAAAGATTTTCTCTTGCATTCTGATCTTTTCCTTTCTAATCAGAATCAACTCAGAAATCCATTGTTTGATGGATCTTCCCCCAATCCCACCAACTTTGTTGAGAAGCACTTTTTAGCTACGAGTAGGTTTGGAATTAACCTTTGATTTTCACTTTTGGACACATCTGAAAGATTTCCACGTGAATGTTACAGAAAGTAGGATGTTTGCATGAGCGGAAATAAGCTGGGGCCTCTGCCCATCAGTCATTGAATGGGATTGTAAACCCAATGGATTTTGGGAAACGCGGAACTGATTATAAATTGAAAGCATTCATTACCACAATTTACAAAATACAGACAAAAATGTATTTCAAACTAGGATACAACCATTATTATTCAACCTATTAGATCCATAGTCTAGTCTGCTAGATATGTAAAAAAAGAAAAAAAAAAGAAAAGCTCTACCTCTTCATCCAAAACAAATCGTGACAAGATCCATATCAGATAGAAAATTGTTTTCTTTTTTTTTACCTTCTTGGTTTTCAGAGTGAGAGAACCACAATCAGTTTAATCACAAAACAGAAGATCAGTGTTTGGTAAACCGTAGGACCTCTGCATGGCGTTGACCACATCTACCTTCACAGGGGTCCTTGTGACAGGATCAGATTTCCTTCTTTGCTGTTTAGTGAGTGGGGGGCTGAATGGAGGTGTGATGTGTTTGGCAGCTGGGGATTCAACTGGTGTAGCTGAGGGATCTTTACATCTTAAATCATTGTACAAACACTTTGTTGAGTGAATTTCACTAATTATCAGATTACCCATATAACAACGCTAAGATCTAAATCAACGCTTATTTTTCTCATATACATACGAGAAAAAGTCTATTCAGCAATCCTAAGGGTGAAGGGTTTCTTGTGGAGCATTACCACAATAATCATTAAAAAAAATCAGTATCAATTATGAAACGATAAAATTGGAGTCATCATTAAAACATTTAATAACTGACTATAAAGATTATGTAACTAATAAATCCTGATAGTAAAGGTTTTGACAAATCATATTTCTATATCTCTCTAATTATATTTCTTTTACCCTCTTTTTCCCCACAGGATTACACAGAGCTGATGGGTTTTTCTAGAATGTTAGGAGAAATAGTTTGCTTGGACTAGATTTTTATTTACACCCATGCTGATGGGAGTGGTCTGTGTTTTTGTTCTCTTTGAAGTCTGAACCAGTGTTTAGGTGGAAGTGGAGCTATCCTCAATTTCAAGATCTTTGTTTAAAAAAATATATTTTAATATTTTTTATTATAGTTTGTTGGAATGTGAAAAAGAACATAATATAGTCAAATTTTTGACTGAAAAAAAATTAGATAAAAATAAACATATTTAAATCTGCATTTGAACCTCATAATTTTATATCTCATCACATTTTTTAAGATTATATTTCTATAATACCTATATCAACCTCTTCAACTTTGCAAACCTGCAGTATTCATTGGTTGAAAATACAAAATGTTGAAAATCCAACACTATTGGTTGAATGTTTCTTCTGCTGATCCTCCTTTGTTTTTTTTTGTAAAGAATCAATCTTAGCTAATACGGAGAATATAAGACATTATATCTACCATTTAGAAAATTGCAAGAAGTATAAATCTTTAACCTATAGAATCAGTGAGATGAGCAACACCAAAATCGTAGCATAATACCAAAGTATCTAAGAATTTTCAGAGAATTCAGATACATCATCAAAGCCTGCCATTGCATATATGATTATTATTTATTTACACAATTTGGATAAAGCAAGTAAAGCAACTTTTTATACAATTTTATCGTTTCATAATTGATACTGATTTTTTTTAATGATTATTGTGGTAATGCTCCACAAGAAACCCTTCACCCTTAGGATTGCTGAATAGACTTTTTCTCGTATGTATATGAGAAAAATAAGCGTTGATTTAGATCTCAGCGTTGTTATATGGGTAATCTGATAATTAGTGAAATTCACTCAACAAAGTGTTTGTACAATGATTCAAGATGTAAAGATCCCTCAGCTACACCGGTTGAATCCCCAGCTGCCAAACACATCACACCTCCATTCAGCCCCCCACTCACTAAACAGCAAAGAAGGAAATCTGATCCTGTCACAAGGACCCCTGTGAAGGTAGATGTGGTCAACGCCATGCAGAGGTCCTACGGTTTACCAAACACTGATCTTCTGTTTTGTGATTAAACTGATTGTGGTTCTCTCACTCTGAAAACCAAGAAGGTAAAAAAAAAGAAAACAAGTTTCTACCTGATATGGATCTTGTCACGATTTGTTTCTGATGAAGAGGGAGAGCTTTTCATTTTATTTGTTTATTTTTTTTTTTTTTACATATCTAGCAGACTAGACTATGGATCTAATAGGTTGAATAATAATGGGGTTTTTT
>NW_024038648.1:7500-21276 GCF_016077235.1 Cyprinodon tularosa | reverse complement strand
ACTGAGAACCAAAATAACAGATCACACCTTAAAAACACGCAGAATATTCTACCAAGGGATCCTAACTAAATGAACATCTCTGTTGGATAATGCCCCCCCCCATGCATGAAGCTGGTGCTGAACTGGAGAGCTCCTTCAGCTGCATATTGGTTATTTATTCTCAGTAAATAATCAGTTTTATATTGTTAAAACACTTTACAGTATTTTATTCTTTTCTTTTGACTCTTCATTGTGATGTTATTCTGATACATTTTACTAAGGTCCACATCTGTGTGACCATTTTTTATATGATCTTTTTGCTGTAAACATCAGAATTTCCCCATTGAAGGACAATAAAGGGATTTTCTATTCTAACAGGTTTTCTGTGAGACAGCTCTGGATTAAGAGAAAGGTTTTCATAACATTTGTAAATATAATAATAATAAAATATGTTTGATAATATTTTTAAGACAGTCCTAAAAGGAGCATTTTTTTGTTCCCGATATTTAAATGAAAGTGTAGCACTGAATAAAAACAAGCACAGCAATGTTGATCAAAAAACTACAGTTAAATATCCAGTTACGATTAGATATAAGATTAATTATTATTCATTATAATTCTTAGTTTTTCTTCTAAAAATGAATATATATATTTCGGATTAACACCATAACAGACTCCTCTGTTGGAATTTATAAAACATGAATTAGGATGTGAAGCTACTATTTATAGCATTGATTAGCCACAGCAGCTAAACATGCTAACTACTAAAACTGCTCTGAAAACAACACTTTTATCTCTGAAATTAAAATCCCAATAAACGCCGTATTTGTTCTCTTAGAACAAGTTTAAACAGAGTTAGAGATGAGAAACAAGCTGATTCTGACCTCATGTAAGTTACATCTAGACCGTTTATGTCTATTAGCGGCTAGCTAAGCTAATGCTAACCTAGCCGATAGAAACAGAACGAAACAGGAAAAAAAGAGAATCAAATTTCTCACATCTGAGCAACGACTTTCTGTCGGAACTGAGGGCTCCTCCACTCGCTGTCGGCCGCAGGGACATCCATGGCTGAAGAATGACCCCAAACGGAGGAGTTATTTCTCGGATCGGAGCTTTTCTTCTTCTGTCTTCCGCTACAGGAATAACGCTGCCAAGGTAGTTATCCCTGCCAAAATTTGTATCCCCTCGTCGGGAGCGCGCACGGAGTAGAAAGAACAACCCGAGTTAACTCCGCCTCAATTCCAACGTGCAGAACTTCAAATTTCAAAGGTTTTATGTGTATGAAAGTTGAGCTTTACTGTTTTATTCTTTACTTCACATGTTATAGCAGAATATCGCCAGTGATATTGATTTAAAACTAATAATAAAACACAAACGTTTGCTTGAAAGCTGGTCGCTGACAGCAGTGTCTACTCCTCCCTCTGAAAGCAAACAGATCCTTGTTCTTTTCCTCACGTTCATTAAAAAAATATCTCTCATTGTTTCACAGTGTCCAAATGTTCTCATCCCATTGAAAACTGTTGTAAACCATATACTTGTAATAAAAATGAAATAGAAAATGAAGTGCTCGTGTAATCATTAAAGACTATATGCAGAAGGAAAATATTTTTTTCCTGGTTGAAATTTAGTACTTAAATCTATATTTGTGTTTATAGTAACGTACAATTTATCTATGTTGTACTATCCTTAATAAACAGTTTGTCTTCTAACATCAGCCATTTTATTTCATCCCATATTGCCAGAACCAGCAATATGGGATGAAATAAAACCTGCCGTAATCTGTTCCCCCTGTCTAAATCAGACAAAAAAGGTCCCAGTTTTTGCATTTTTGGTTTATAAGCATCTTTTATGATGACAACTAATCCCTGAAACTTTGGAGTTGATTGACCCTTATTTCTCAAAGTTACAAGGGGGGAACAAATTACGGCAGGCCACCTGCCGTAATCTGTTCCCCCTGTCTAAATCAGGCAAAAAAGGTCCCAGTTTTTCCATTTTTGGCTTATAAGCATCTTTTATGATGACAACTAATCCCTGAAACTTTGGAGTTGATTGACCCTTATTTCTCAAAGTTACAAGGGGGGAACAAATTACGGCAGGCCACCTGCCGTAATCTGTTCCCCCTGTCTAAATCAGGCAAAAAAGGTCCCAGTTTTTCCATTTTTGGTTTATAAGCATCTTTTATGATGACAACTAATCCCTGAAACTTTGGAGTTGATTGACTATTATTTCTCAAAGTTACAAGGGGGGAACAAATTATGGCAGGCTACCTGCCGTAATTTGTTCCCCCTGTCTAAATCAGGCAAAAAAAGGCCCCAGCTTTTTCATTTTTGGCTTATAAGCATCTTTTATGATGACAACTAACCCCTGAAACTTTGGAGTTGATTGACCTATGTTTCTTAATTTACAAGGGGGGACAGGCTTTACCAGCTGAGATTTTTAGATGTAAAAGTGTCTTTATGGTAGTTACTGAAGTAAAATTAAGCTGACCACACCTACTCACTGCACGCTTAAGTAATTGTAAAGTGTGGAGCCTGTAACGTAACCCTTTAGGGTAATAACTGTCACGAGGGCATCTAGTAGTCTAACCCAAATGCAGAAATCACTCAGGAGGAAGGGAAAAAGTTCAAAGGTTTATTTACAATAAAGTACTATAATCACAGGTTCTGGGTTCTGGCAGACAGTAGCAAGTGGGTTCGCCACTCAGGAGGACAGAGAGGTCTGAGTGATCCGGATTACTTGCAGGTTCAGGAGGACAGAGATGTATTCCTGTCCAGGGGGGTAACGGTTCTGCTGAGGGGGTGTAGAGATGATCCAGTAATATTGCTGGTGGTTTGATGTTCAGGTGAATTTCTGTTCTGGAGTGGAGCAGAGCTGCAAAGAGGGAAACCTTGAGGGTCCAGAGGCGAGTAGGCAGACAGAGGGCTGAGGGTTTGCAGAGATTGAGCTGAGTGCAGGCAGGAGGAGAACCCAAAACCTGTGATTATAGTACTTTATTGTAAATAAACCTTTGAACTTTTTCCCTTCCTCCTGAGTGATTTCTGCATTTGGGTTAGACTACTAGATGCCCTCGTGACAGTTATTACCCTAAAGGGTTACGTTACAGGCTCCACACTTTACAATTACTTAAGCGTGCAGTGAGTAGGTGCTGTCAGCTTAATTTTACTTCAGTAACTACCATAAAGACACTTTTACATCTAAAAATCTCAGCTGGTAAAGCCTGTCCCCCCTTGTAAATTAAGAAACATAGGTCAATCAACTCCAAGGTTTCAGGGGTTAGTTGTCATCATAAAAGATGCTTATAAGCCAAAAATGAAAAAGCTGAGGCCTTTTTTGCCTGATTTAGACAGGGGGAACAAATTACGGCAGGCTACTGCCGTAATTTGTTCCCCCCTTGTAACTTTGAGAAATAAAGGTCAATCAACTCCAAAGTTTCAGGGATTAGTTGTCATCATAAAAGATGCTTATAAACCAAAAATGGAAAAACTGGGACCTTTTTTGTCTGATTTAGACAGGGGGAACAGATTACGGCAGGTTTTATTTCATCCCATATTGCTGGTTCTGGCAATATGGGATGAAATAAAATGGCTGATGTTAGAAGACAAACTGTTTATTAAGGATAGTACAACATAGATAAATTGTACGTTACTATAAACACAAATATAGATTTAAGTACTAAATTTCAACCAGGAAAAAAATATTTTCCTTCTGCATATAGTCTTTAATGATTACACGAGCACTTCATTTTCTATTTCATTTTTATTACAAGTATATGGTTTACAACAGTTTTCAATGGGATGAGAACATTTGGACACTGTGAAACAATGAGAGATATTTTTTTAATGAACGTGAGGAAAAGAACAAGGATCTGTTTGCTTTCAGAGGGAGGAGTAGACACTGCTGTCAGCGACCAGCTTTCAAGCAAACGTTTGTGTTTTATTATTAGTTTTAAATCAATATCACTGGCGATATTCTGCTATAACATGTGAAGTAAAGAATAAAACAGTAAAGCTCAACTTTCATACACATAAAACCTTTAAAATGTGAAGTTCTGCACGTTGGAATTGAGGCGGAGTTAACTCGGGTTGTTCTTTCTACTCCGTGCGCGCTCCCGACGAGGGGATACAAATTTTGGCAGGGATAACTACCTTGGCACGACACCTGCGGTTCTTCTTCTTCTTATGAGGTTTTATGGCGGTTGGCAAAGTTGTGAAATTTGCATTACCGGGGTTTTTTGTCGTCTGTGCACTACAATTAATCACTTCCACCATGAAAAGAACAAAATCTCTCTTTTTAACAATTAGTCTTCATCACGCCTCTGCTTTCCTTTACAAACTGCTGCTATGTGTCCGAATTTTTGGCATTTAAAGCATCTCAAAGGTGGAGGATTGTAGAATTTGACATTATAATTGATGTAACCAATGAATACTTTGCTTGGTAATTACTCTTCCTCGAATTTAATTAGCACCGATAAACTGTCAGATCTTTCTCTGTTCCTTGTTGTTTTTAATCGTTTTACTTTTATTTTTGCACCGCTTATGTTTTCCAGAATCTCTTTGTCAGAAACTCTTAGAGGAACTCCTCCAATGACTCCCCTGCTGATCTTTTTGTTCTCCATTAAGCTGCTCTGAACTCTTATCCCTCCATCTTATTGATTCGTATTGCTTTGCCTTGCTGGGCGCTGTCCCTGCAGTTTATTAGCAGGTCTCCACAGCACAGGATTCTGGCACCTCTGACTTCTCCAACTTGTTTATTTATGTTTTTTGTTCAGTGAACCGAATTCCAATTTATAAAAGAGTCTGCCTGATTAACGACTTTGAATATGACTTTGTATTCATTTTGTTTTGCTGTGGAATGTGTCGATTGATCATCACTGGATTGTTCTGAACTGGACTCTCCTTTAACTGATCTCTGCTTTTTCCGCTTTTTCTCATTTTTTGACGTTGCCATCTTCCAACCTTCTTCATTATTACTATTTCCCTCTTCCATCTCACAAGAATCGCTTCCTGTTTCCTCACTACTCACGGCACAGGACATTTCTCCACAAGCGGCGAAGTACAAAACACGCGCCATGCACCAAACGACCATCCGCAACACTCCGCTAGCCTTTCTTCTTCCTCTCCTGGCCGGCGGTTCGGTGGAAGTTGGTGCTCATGTACTCCTGCGCCCCCTGCAGGTTAGATTGAGGCACTACATGGCTGCTATACTGTACAACTAAAGGAATAGAAACCACTGAAGTGATTGATTGACTTTATTGATCTCACAGAGGATAAATTTACACATTAAATCAGCTCAAATGGTCAAAGAACAAGAAGAATGAGTCAAAGGAAGAAAAAGGTGCTCAGGGTGTTTATATGGCTATTTATATAGATTGATATTTATAGCAGCAGCGGCTGGTGGAGTTTCCTTTAAATAGACATAAACCAAAAACCAATCAAACGTATACTAAGTTATCACACCAGTATATTTATATGAATGCCAACAACAAAAAACATTATAAAAAGACTTTACAAAAACATAATTTCATGTTTTCCATGTTATGCCCTGAGGATTTGTGAATGTAAATCTGTTCTTGTAGATTTTATTAGTATATAAAAACTATTTTCTGATTATGTGTTTATTTAAGAGCAACAGTGCAAATGTACAAACATCTAGAAAAAGTAGACTATATTCTATTCTTTTCCATGTGGATCCCAGATTCTTCATTCTTCTTTGTCTTTTCTAAAAAGTGCTTTAAATCAGTCCTAGCTGTCTTTATCAACGCTGGATCAGATGCTGACATTAGAAAAAGGAGGCAGGGAAGCAGGATAAAGCCTTAGCCTCGCTGCATGCAGTTAGCCTCGCTGCATGCAGTTAGCCTCGCTGCATGCAGTTAGCCTAGCCTCGCTGCATGCAGTTAGCCTAGCCTCGCTGCATGCAGTTAGCCTAGCCTCGCTGCATGAGGTTAGCCTAGCCTTGCTGCATGCAGTTAGCCTAGCCTTGGAGCTAAACAAGTCCTGGTTTTTTGCACCATTTCTCTCTCTATCCAGTTGATCTCCAACTCCCGCGATTTGACCTGTCAATCACCCGCAAAACATCAGCACTGTGGGGGGAGGTGGTGAGCAAATATACTTCCTGTCACCTCTGGGCGCAGAGCTCACCTGTCCTTCTGTATTTCAGGGGAGCTACTGCACATGTGTAACTTTTAATGAGAGTCAATGGGCTGTTAAACCTGGAAGTTATGTCCCCCAGAAAGCGGCTGCACCTCAGAACTTCCCTACTGGTTCTTTTCTGGGAGCAAATTATTGACTAAAGATTTTCTCACCCAGGGCAGAAAAATGTCACCAATCCGATTAAAAATGGAATGACGCTTTACTAGTCATTAAAGATTAAATATTTATGTTGCACAATATATTTTGAAATATTTTACATATTTTTTCTAATTTAATTTCAAATTTTATATATATATATATATATATATATATATATATATATATATATATATATATATATATATATATATATATATAAAAACTGTTTTCTCACCCCTCGTGGGGGGTATGTGTCATCCCCAAGCTCGGGTCCTCTACCAGAGGCCTGGGAGTTTGAGGGTTCTGCGCAGTATCTTAGCTGTTCCTAGGACTGCACATATAAATATATATATATATATTAGGGATGGGACGATTTATGAAAAGCGTCAGAATCGTTCGGTTCAACTGTCTCGGTTCGATTCGCGTGTGTTTCGTTCGGTTCATGCACTGCTCCTTTTTCTCATAGAGGAAGCGATTACACTCCAGAGCAGAAGGTGGCGGTACTGCGACTAAAGCCAACCGCCGGTAGTAACAAGAAGAAGAAGCGAAGCAGCGTAGCCGGGTGTAGCAGAGAAAACTCAGTTGTTGTGGAGAATTGTGTGGGCATGGCGAGTGGGAAAGAACAGGAGTTGGAAGACGCACCAGCAGCACTTTATAGGTCTGCTGTGTGGGACCATTTTGCATTTAGAGTGACCTGCGATGACAGCGGAAAGAAAGTTGTGGATAAAAGTGCAACAGTGTGCAAGCATTGTGCAACACGTTTTGTTTATGCTAACAGCAACATGTCATGCTAACCCCGAAATCCCTCATACTCCGTCAGCAACCCCCGCTCCACCCCGCTGCGCTCCAGACCGGCTGCTCAAAGCAAAGCCTACAGCCCCCGCTGTGGCTTCGTCCGCTCCCCTCTGAGTTCCTTGGAGATGGTAGAGGTCATGCGCCAGATGATTAAATTCAAAGCAGCAAAACATACGGAAATGATCCAGGGTTTCTGCGGATCATTTAAAATAATTACAATCCATTATTTTTTGGGGGATTTTTTCATTAATTTCATAAATTTTTATGGGATTTCGGTGTAACAATCAACATGTATCGAATCGAACCGAAAACCGTGACCAGAAACCTTGAATCGAACCGAACCGTGGATTTTGTGAACCGTTCCACCCCTAATATTTATATATATATACATATATAGGCCACCCACAACTGGTTTGCATGTATGGTTAATCCAACTATTCCTTATTTGTGCACATTAATTATGTTTTTGATAAAAATCCTTTGGCTAAAATGCCATCAGAATGCTGATAATAATAAGTGTGTCTCAGCCCCCCCCCTTCAGCGTTCACCATATTGGATCAGTCCATTTGCTGCACATGTTCAGAAAGGTCCAAACAGACAGCAGCAAACCACTGAAAACAAACCATGCAAAGAGCAGTGTTGCCAACTTAGCGCTTTAGTCGCTATATTTAGCCACTTTTCAGACCCCTCTAGCACTTTGATTTCTAAAAAGCTCCCAGCGCCAAATCTAGAGACTTTTTTCTGCTACTGGAGACTTTGGAGACAACATCTAAAAGCAGCGAACTCTGCTCTCCAGAGCGAGTAGATTGGTAACCCCGCCTCCTGCTCTCCTCTATCTTGTCTGCTGTCATGATTCATGCAGCTATTATTTCATCCAAATGAAAAATGGAGAACAGATAAGCAGATCATGGCTTGTCTACAGTGAAAAGAAGGACTGGGTTATTTACTTTGGCCTTTTTGGAAACACAGGAAGGAGCAATCAGCTAAGTGAGCTTAGTGCTTGGAAAAAATCTTTCATTCCTTTAGAGACAGCATGAAAAGTCAGCTGAGTACAAAACATAGAGAGGAAAACAAGAAGAAAAGGGACAAGAAGAGAGGGACACAACCTAGAAATGATAATGGATGTCTATTCTATTAACATTTCTCTATGTTGGGTTCTCCATTCAGAGGGGCCCCTGCCTGTCTTTGCCTAGGGCCCCACATTTCCGGTCCTGACTGGGGATCCTGGAAGGTGAAGGAAGATATCTGTAGGTAAGATCTACATTTCTCTTTTTTTTTAATTAAGCCAAAATTTAAATCCATGAGCTATCTCCATGGCTCTCCGGGGGTGGGGGTCACCAGGGACCCCACCCCACGCTAAAGATCTATATCTATTATAGCTAAAACTGCAGAGCTGATCAGATTCAGTGCTCACCTGGAAGGCCTACATCTTCAGGTGCTGCTGCAGCTGCTGGCTCAGAGAGTTGATGGGAACAGACTGAGCCGTCATCTGACCGGCCAGAGACTGAGGCACCATCCCAGCCTGCTGCTGGGAGTGTGGAGGCATCTGTCCAGACTGAACCTGCTGCTGCTGCTGCTGCACCATCTGCTGCATGGACTGAACCTGGACCTGGACCTGAGCCTGAGCCTGGGCCTGGGCCTGTTGCTGCAGCAGAGGAAGGATCCGAAACATTTGGTCTATTCAAAGCATCCAGACGTCTCACAGCTTTAATGATCCACTGAAACACTTTCATTTCAGCCCTAAAGTCCTGAGAGCCACAGATCTTCCGGATCTAAAATTGCTAATATAAAATGGCAGAAACCCGTTTGCACCACCAGATGGCAATGTTGCTCAATCTCTAACCTAAACTCTTAATTAATTTGAAAAATTAAAAGAATTGAATTTTGGATCTAAACTGACCTGACAGATACGTTTAGTGACGGCGAGGTCAGGATTTGGCTTAAACAAACTGCCATTTTCTCCGATAAGGTTTGCCTTTCCAGGTCAATCAGCTAATCTGCAGAGAAACAAGCTCTGTGTTTCAGCTAAAGCCTGACGTACGGAAAACCTGTCAAAAACTGGATCAGTTATGTTTGGTATAAGTTATGAGCACGATGAAGAAGTTCGAGGGATTTTTTCAAATAGTTCCACCATATGCCAGCGTCCGCCATCCGTGGATCATCAGTTCCAGCTCAGTTATCTGATGGTTGACATCTGTTCATTCTAAGTTACTCATACAGCAATCAATGAGGAACTGTAATCTAATGCTTTTTAATGCTCTTAGAAATAATTTCAATGCCATCATCAGGTACCCATGACTTATATATATAAAACATGGCAGAATCCTTTGTAATTGTTTAACCGTCCAGCCTGCATTCACAAAGCGCATCAACAGGAAACACACTCACTGGCTTGTGGGTTTCCAGACACCCCGGCCATGGCATGCTGGCCTAACTGCATCTGCCCCATGGCCCCCATGCCCCCCACCGCAGCGCCGGGGGGCCGAGGCCCCATGCCAATGGCGCCTGGGCCCCCTCCAACCCCTGTCAGGTTATTCAGGGCATTCATGGGATCTAGCAGAGGGTAAACAACAGACATTATGCAGCTCCAACATGCACAGCAGAAATCATGAGCGCCGGGAATCCGGTGGAGACTGTTCCAGGTCCGGGACAGAACACGGCCAAGAACCCCTGAGAGACAGCAAAGCTCCACTCACCGGGTGCTCCCATGGCCTTCTTATCTGGAACACAAAGTCATCAGTCAGTCAGTCTACATGCTTCACTTCTACAGCTTCTGATGAACAGCAGGAGAACCAAAGTTTAACTCACGGATGTCTCTGAAGTGGATGATGAGCCTCGCTACCAGAGAGAGATATTCCTCCTAAAACAAACCACCATGGAGGATCATTTGTCTCTTTCTGCAGCTTTACTCACATAAGATTGATTCTCACAGGAACAACAGCTTTTAGCATAAAAAAATATAAACAATGACACTTTCCACCAATCTGTCAGCTTCATCTCCTGACGTGACTCACTCTGCTCTTGGCTTTGAGGAAGACATGGTTCTCCATGTCGGTCCCTGACTTGTGCGTGGTGTTTCCACATCCAGCCTTACTCATGGCATCTTCACTGAGGACCAAAATAACAGATCACACCTTAAAAACACGCAGAATATTCTACCAAGGGATCCTAACTAAGGCCCCGTCCACACGAAGTCAAAACGAACATGAAACGCTAATATTTTCCAAAACGTTTGTCGTAAAGACGGAGACGTAAAATAAATGTGAGCGTCCACACGAATGCATGAAAACACTGCAAAATGTATGCCAGGCCTGTAAGTGGCGCTGTGGTGCCAAAGCAAAAATAAGCGACGAAATGTTGGGCATGCGCACTAATATTTATACATGGTTGCCCTGCGGGTCCATTTTCGTGGTTCAGTCAAATTCAGGTGCTGAACTATGTCGTCGATATTGCTCTGTTCTTTCTGGAGATATTCCAGAAGAAGAAGATTCTGTTGTAAGCCCGACAGCAGGGTGAGTAGCATTAGCAGCAACGGCGCCATTGTTGTTTTGATACTGTGTCGCACATGCGTGTTTAGAGGCGACGCTATGACGCATGCGTGTAAAAAAAAAATGCGGTTAGAGCGTAAAGATGGAAACGCGAAAACGGCGTTTCTAAATCTTCCCACTCTGAAGGCTGAATAAAAAACAGATCGTTTACAGACCCCCGAAACGCCGGCTTCGTGTGGATGAGAGGCTGGTTTGGTGAAAAATTTGTGCGTTTAGGCCAGGGTTTGACTTCATGTGGACGGGGCCTAAATGAACATCTCTGTTGGATAATGCCCCCCCATGCATGAAGCTGGTGCTGAACTGGAGAGCTCCTTCAGTGACAGACTGCTGCACCTTAAATGCACCAGGGAGCGTTATCACAGATCCTTCTTCCCAGCAGCTGGAATCAGTCAACCAGTTCTTCCATTCATGCTGATTCTGCTCAGTTTCTACCTTAGTCAGTTAAATAACCTGCTGCTGTCATTCTGCACATCTCTGATGTTGCTGCTATTTTCAAATATCCATTACTGTAAAAATGTCCATAGCTGCATATTGGTTATTTATTCTCAGTAAATAATTAGTTTTATATTGTTAAAACACTACTGTCCAGTTACAATTAGATATAAGATTAATTTTTATTGATTATAATTCTTAGTTTTTCTTCTAAAAATGAATATATATATATTTCGGATTAACACCATAACAGACTCCTCTGTTGGAATTTATAAAAACATTAATCAGGATGTGAAGCTACTATTTATAGCATTGATTAGCCACAGCAGCTAAACATGCTAACTACTAAAACTGCTCTGAAAACAACACTTTTATCTCTGAAATTAAAATCCCAATAAACGCCGTATTTGTTCTCTTAGAACAAGTTTAAACAGAGTTAGAGATGAGAAACAAGCTGATTCTGACCTCATGTAAGTTACATCTAGACCGTTTATGTCTATTAGCGGCTAGCTAAGCTAATGCTAACCTAGCCGATAGAAACAGAACAAAACAGAAAAAAAAAAAAGAGAATCAAATTTCTCACATCTGAGCAACGACTTTCTGTCGGAACTGAGGGCTCCTCCACTCGCTGTCGGCCGCAGGGACATCCATGGCTGAAGAATGACCCCAAACGGAGGAGTTATTTCTCGGATCGGAGCTTTTCTTCTTCTGTCTTCCGCTACAGGAATAACGCTGCCGGTGTGACAGATCAACTGGGGACGAGATTAACTGGTTAGAATCTATGCACACAGCAGATGTTACTGAAGCTTAGGTGGTTGTGTTGATGCCTGGCGAAAAAATATTCCTAACGTAACAAAACTGTTCGCCAAAAAAAATCAATCGACATATCTAATGAATTAATTTCTGTTTTGTTTTTTCAGATTAGAATGATGTGGTAAAGAACTTGTATCCTCAGCAAAGCAGATAGTGCAAAGAATCCCACACAGAGAACAATAAAAAAAAATAAAAATAAAAGTCTGTCTCACACTGCAGTGTCATTTCTCCTGTTGAACGATAAGCTATAAATGAAAACCTGTTGCTTGGACGATAAAGTCCGCCCACTTCATAAATTCCTGAATGTAAAAATAAATCCATTAATGAGGCCTGTCATTCAGAATGCACGTGTGTAAGCAGCACATGTGTAAAAAGGGGGTAAAATGTATTTACTTAGGCGCATTGCAGCTAATAGAATCTGAATCACATACCTGTTGATGCGGAAAACTTTACTTTTTCTGTTTTCACAGTAGAATTTAAATCCCAGAGTTAGCAGCTACCGCTATGGTGTGGATATGAGTCGCCGTGACTGCTTTATGTTTTATCTTGTAGAAAAATGCAGATATTCTTAAACGAAGAACTAGATTAATTTGTGACGGGGTCCACAGCACAGCTGTTTGGAGAGATTAGTTGGCTGCGTGGTTGCCCGATCAAAATGCCGCAAATGTAAACAAACGGGTCAGTATAAAGGTTATAATTTATCCTGGCCTAATATCTATCCAACACACGTCTGTTGTCTGTGGATAATGTGAAATATTATGAGTAATTTAAGTTTGGGGATCAAATAAACGCATCGTGAGGATCTGAAAGCGTCAGAATCTGCAGAGTGTCACAGATTAACTTGTGATCCAGCGGGATCTGGAGGAATATGGGCTGTAAAACACTCCATCTCCTGGGATGTTGTTTGGATGTTATTATCTTATCCTCAATTAGGGTTGTAGCAGGCTACTTTAAATTTTAACTGTTATTGTTGATTATTTTTCTTACCGCAATTACGAACCTGTCATGATGTGTGACCATGTTAATGCTGTCAGCTGTCATCCTATTCCCTTCTGTTGTTTTGAGGACGCCACATTATTTGGTTTGCATGCAGAACAACTTTAAATCATTCACGTTTTTCAAGTTACTGGCAATAGAGTATTGCTTTGTCTACTTTTTACTATTGGTCTAAATTGTTTGCTCAACTGGTACAATTAAAATGACAAAAAGCAACTCAGCACAAAACGCTGATTGCGAGGAAATGTTTGTCATTTCAGAGTTAGGAGATAATATTATCTTGCCCATCTGTGGAAAATCTGTTTAAATAAAAGGAGGGCTTAAGAGTTCATTCATGGGATCTAGCAGAGGGTAAACAACAGACAACATTATGCAGCTCCAACATGCACAGCAGAAATCATGAGCGCCGGGAATCCGGTGGAGACGGTTCCGGGTCCGGGACAGAACACGAGAGACAGCAAAGCTCCACTCACCGGGTGCTCCCATGGCCTTCTTATCTGGAACACAAAGTCATCAGTCAGTCAGTCTACATGCTTCACTTCTACAGCTTCTGATGAACAGCAGGAGAACCAAAGTTTAACTCACGGATGTCTCTGAAGTGGATGATGAGCCTCGCTACCAGAGAGAGATATTCCTCCTAAAACACACAACAGGCACCATGGAGGATCATTTGTCTCTTTCTGCAGCTTTACTCACATTAGATTGATTCTCACAGGAACAACAGCTTTTAGCATAGAAAATAAACATAGATATAAACAATGACACTTTCCACCAATCTGTCAGCTTCATCTTCTGACGTGACTCACTCTGCTCTTGGCTTTGAGGAAGATATGGTTCTCCATGTCGGTCCCTGACTTGTGCGTGGTGTTTCCAGATCCAGCCTTTCTCATGGCATCTTCACTGAGGACCAAAATCACAGATCACAC
>NW_024038648.1:0-2500 GCF_016077235.1 Cyprinodon tularosa | reverse complement strand
GGGGGGGGGGGTGAATCGTTTCTGTTTTCTTGCTTTACTCCATATCAGTTGGTGGCGGTAATGCACAATTCACAAGTCTGCCAACCGCCATAAAACCCCATAAGAAGAAGAAGAAGAAGAAAACAATCTTGCGTGTTTTGCGAATATAAAATTCATCAACAATTATGGAGCTTCCTCAAGAAAAAAGAAAGGTTTCTGCCGTGTGGGACCACTTTGATGTCATTTCGGAAAATAAGGTATTTGTTTTAATTTCCTTGTTTCATCCTGTTCCTCTCAGAGTTTCCCCCTTGATTTTTCTGAGTAGAAATTCATTATTCAAAGTGACCTTTAGTTTACTGTTCGTGTTATTTTTCTACAGATTAAAATGTCGCAATTGCTCAACAGAGCTTGCATATTTTAAATAACAGCACCTCCTCAATGCTGAGGCATTATAGGCCAAGCATGAGAGTGAAATCCATGATACACCCATGATGAACTCAGGTAACAGGTATTTTACAACTTACTGACTTTGTTTTATTGATAATTCTGAATAATTTACACTTTTTCATTTTTAACCATCAAGCTTCCAGGAAGCAGATGCTTGATGAGGCTGCGCTTAATTTCATTGTAAAGGACTGCCAGCCCCTCTCTGTTGTGGAGAATGAAGGGTTCAGGGAGCTGGTTCAGCTCCTTGAGCCCTCATATGTTTTGCCAACCAGAAAGGTTTGTGTGGAAATTATCTAAAGTGGTAGTTTATTCATCAAATTTATTTTAAATATATTGATTTTCTTCTGGTTTGACTTGGTGTGGTTTTCAGACCATCAAACAACTGTTGGCCAAAAAGTACGAGGAGGAACGGGAACGAGTGAAAATGGAAGTACAGCAGGCTGCGGACAGAATGTGCCTCAATTGTTGGAAGCTCAAATGAGCCCCAGCCGTGAACATCTTTACAACAGCTGTCATCCCCCACTTCAGGCATGATATTGAGCATCATTTCTTTGTTGTTTGTAAATCATGTACTAAAATACTTTTTTTTTTTTTTTTTTTTTTTTTTTTTTTTTTTTTTTTTTAAGATGGCCTTTGGGAACATTTTGATCTCGAAGTGGGGAGGCAGACCAAAAGTGCCACAGCTGATGCCATCCTTGAGGTGCAGAGATACATGGCAGAGGGCAATATTGCGAGGTCCCAGGATCCTCTTGTATATTGGAAAAACTAAAGGACGGTTTATCCAAACCTCCTCCACCTGGCCTTAAAATTTTTGTGCACTCCAGCTTCATCTGTGCCGTGTGAGCGGGTGTTTTCCACAGCTGGAGAACTAATATTAAAAATGCGCAACAGACTGAATTTCAAAACGTTGCAACAACTTTTTTTTTTTTGAATAAAAAATACCAGTGAACAAGCATCTTCATTTACTACATGTTTACTTAGAGATTATTACATTATGATGCAGGTTCTCATTATTCATTGACTGTGTCTAAAATATCAAATATGTTTTAATAATACAATGCATCATACAATGAATTGCATCATATTATTGTATATAATAGGTCATCAAATCAGTGTCAGTTAACTCTGTCAACTAGGTTGCCTGTAGGGATTTTTAATGTCCAGCAGGTGTCAGTATTCAGTGACACAGTATCGACACAGTAGTTTGGTAATGTGTCGAAACGTTTCATGACGCCTCATCAACCCATCACTACCCCAAACGGAGGAGTTATTTCTCGGATCGGAGCTTTTCTTCTTCTGTCTTCCGCGACTGGAATAACGCTGCCGGCGGTTCGGTGGAAGTTGGTGCCCATGTACTCCTGCGCCCCCTGCAGGTTAGATTGAGGCACTACATGGCTGCTATACAACTCCTGGAATAGAAACCACTGAAATGATTGGACTTTATTGATCTCATAGAGGAGAAATTTACACATTAAATCAGCTCAAATCTTTAAAGAACAAGAAGAATGAGTCAAAGGAAGAAAAAGGTGCATACAGGGTTATTGCTCAGGGTGTTTACATGGGTATTTATATAGATAGATATTTATATTTATATCAGCAGTGGCTGGTGGAGTTTCCTTTAAATAGACATAAACCAAAAACCAATCAAACGTATAAGTTATCACACCAGTATATTTATATGAATGCCAACAACAAAAAACATTATAAAAAGACTTTACAAAAACATAATTTCATGTTTTCCATGTTATGCCTTTCTGAGGATTTGTGAAGGTAAATCTGCTCTGCATGGTCCAATATTGCTTCACAACCCTAAAAATGTGAAAGTTTAATAATGGAGAAGCTATTAGTCAGCTTTAGATTTTATTAGTATATAAAAACAATTTTCTGATTATGTGTTTATTTGAGAGCAACAATGCAAATGTACAAACATCAAGAAAAAGTAGACTATATTCTATTCTTTTCCATGTGAATCCCAGATTCTTCATTCTTCTTTGCCTTTTCTAAAAAGTGCTTTAAATCAGTCCTAGCTGTCTTTATCAATGCTGGATCAGATGCTGACATTTGAAAAAGGAGG
>NW_024038647.1:0-20825 GCF_016077235.1 Cyprinodon tularosa | reverse complement strand
GATGGATGGATGGATGGATGGAATGAAGATGGATGGATGGATGGATGGATGGATGGATGATGGATGGATGGATGGATGGATGGATGATGGATGGATGGATGGATGGATGGAATGAAGATGGATGGATGGATGGATGGATGGATAGATGGATGGATGGAATGAAGATGGATGGATGGATGTATGGATGTATGGATGTATGGATGGATGGATGGATGGATGGAATGAAGATGGATGGATGGATGGATGGAATGAAGATGGATGGATGGATGGATGGAATGAAGATGGATGGATGGATGGATGGATGGATGGATGATGGATGGATGGAAGATTGATGGTCAGATGGATGGATGGATGGATGATGGATGGATTAATGGATGGATGATGGATGGATGGATGGATGGATGGATGATGGATGGATGGAGGGATGGATGGAATGAAGATGGATGGATGGATGGATGGAATGAAGATGGATGGATGGATGGATGGATGGATGGATAGATAGATGGAAGGATGGATGGATGGATGGATGGATGATGGATGGATGATGGATGGATGGATGGATGGATGGATTAATGGATGGATGATGGATGGATGGATGGATGGATGATGGATGGATGGATGGAGGGATGGATGGAATGAAGATGGATGGATGGATGGATGGAATGAAGATGGATGGATGGATGGATGGATGATGGATGGATGGATGGATGGATGGATGGATGATGGATGGATGGATGGAATGAAGATGGATGGATGGATGGATGGATGGATGGATGGATGGATGGATGGATGATGGATGGATGGATGGATGGATGGATAGATGGATGGATGGAATGAAGATGGATGGATGGATGGATGGATGGATGGAATGAAGATGGATGGATGGATGGAATGAAGATGGATGGATGGATGGATGAATAGATGATGGATGGATGGAGAGAAGATAGAGAGAAATATCAGCTGTGCTGCTGCATCATCAACACCTTGCTTCTAGATGTTGGAGCTTGGCCTGTTTTTCAGTGTAGTCCTGTTTCTCTGACTGTGACTAACTGGATGTGCTCTCTTCATCCTCTGACATGGGAGCTGGCTCGGAGCTCGTCTGCCTGGCTGTGTGTTTCCTGGACGGGGCCGCCTGTGGAGCTGGTTGACAGTTGCCTTTTGTATCTCTGCTTCTTTTTCTTTTTAGGCTGTCACTGTGAAACCCATCAGATGATTGGAAATTACATGTGGGATGTAACCTCCAACAAGGAGTTCCTTATTGGAACCAACCCTGACAGTCGCTTGTCTCTGTGGTGGAACGGATCAGAACCTCTCTGGGTCACCATGCAGAAACTGGGGAAGAAGGTTTTCATGTATTTCTGGCCTGGTGAGATGAAACTCTTTTCATCATCATATTTTTCTACCTTTACCTGAAAGATTGTCTGTGACTTGAAGTAAATTCCAGATTAGTTCATTAATCCCAAAAGGAAGAGAAATATTGGATGGTTTCTTCATGGACTGATTTTAGCTGTGAGCAGAAAGGATCCTTGGTTCAGTTTTTCCTACATCACCACCTAATGATAAAGCTTTACATGCATACTATGACCATCATTACACATACGGAAGATCTGCTCCCCTCCAACAACAACATTAGGCAGCAATATTCTGATATTGGTGTCTTAGATTTATCTTCGGTTCATTTCAACCCATCTTGTCTGTCGGTGGAGGAGGATGCTTCCTCTCTGTCTCCCTCCCTGTCTGTCCTGCATAGTTATATTAGCCTCTCTTCACATATCTTCCTACAAACCTACAAACTGAACCATGAATCCGGTCAGCTGGTCTCTTCATGCAGTCGATGAGATTCTCTCTACAGGAGAACAGGGTAAGGGGGAACCCTCCTATCCAGACGGTACATTTTTCTCCGGATATGCGATGGATTCCTGGCAGAAGTGGAAGACTGTGTTCCTGACGATGATGTTTGTGGAGGACATAGAAGATACAGACATAATTGAATCTTTGATAACAGGATTTCTACTATTTGGAGTTGGTTAATACCCGGCAGATCCTGAAATTCAGAAGATGGTGGGGCTGTTTAGGTTGTTGTCAGGCTGCCTGGCATGTATGAGGGGATCTGCAGAGCAATAGAGGCTCAGACTGAGATGTTAAGGGAGCAGAACCATAAACTGGATGCGATCCTTGGAGAGGGTCACAGGCTGGTTATGGTTCCTGGACTCAGAGGTGAAATGGTAAAATCTTGGAGAAGCTGTAAGCTCGGTTCATGGCCAGTGGACCATAAAATCCGTTTTCTTGGGTCTCTCCTTGGTGGGACTCCAGGAAAAACTCTGACTAAATCAATATGTCTCTATCTGAAATTCAGCTCCACACTGACCTTGAGAGGCCTTTATCTACTCACCTCTGCCCCCCTCCCTCCTCTGCCTTGTTGTTCGGCTGATGAACTGTAACATCGCTTAGTTACATTGACCCTGCGGGAATGATCAGTCTTGTCTTATTTGGTTCTTTTTCTCAAACTGTATCCTGCTAAAGATGCAGTATGAAATATGATTCATTTTTCCGTCTGATGTATATTGTGATCCCTTTCTTTTGTTTTTCCTACTATAAGGGGAAAAATGGGCTGGATGGGATGCACCAACACTGAAATTTCCCCCTACTGGAGCGCCTTATTAGATCCCACAAATGGTTTGAACTTCAGTAAATGATCCTAAATGTAGACCTGCTGCAGTTCCACCTGTGCGTGATTTAAACCTGCATTATTACAGCCCAGATAATGCTATATAAGCCTACGACTTTCCACGCTTGTCAAACATGATATCCATACATGATAGCCAAATGTGATAACGTGTTTTAGTGCAAATGGAAAAGACAACAGGTGGAAATTATTGGCAGTTAGCGAGACCCACTCTGTAAAGGAGTGGATCTGCAGGTGGAACCACAGACCTTCTCACTCCCTGTGCTTTCTGGCTGATGTTTTGGTCACTTTAAATGTTGGTGGTGCTTTCACACTCGTGGTAGTATGAGACGGACTCTACGACCCACACAGGTGGGTAGTACTGCATTAGCTGGAGGTGCTACCAGGAGACAAGCCAGGACACCAGGAGACGGGGAAGAGGCCATAAGAGGACAGCAAACCAGCAGCAGGACCGCTACTTCTGCCTTTGTGAAGGAGGAACAGGAGGAGCACTGCCAGAGCCCTGCAAAATGACCTCCACCAGGCCACCAATGTGCATGTGTCTGCACAAACTGTTAGAAACTGGCTCCATGAGGATGGTATGAGGGCCTGACATCCACAGATGGGGGTTGTGCTCACAGAGCAACACCGTGCAGGATGCTGGGTATTTACCAGAGAGCACCAGGATTGGCTAATTTACAGCTGGTGTCCAATGCTCTGCACATATACAGAAGGTTCACACTGAGCACAGTGACAGATGTGACAGAGTCTGGAGACACCATGGAGAGCTGCTGCCTGCAACATCCTTCAGCAGGACCGGTTTGGCAGTGGGTCAGTAATGTTGTGTGGGGGGGCTGGCAGCCAGGGCTAACGAAACACCTTCCACGGTGGAAGAGGAAACGGGGGCTCTGGGCTCGATTCGTTCGTCATCCAGGTCAGAGCATGAGAACCTTAATGCTCTGGATGCTGTCATGGCTGACACGCCTCTTTAACATCAGGTGGAGATCAGGAACAGTGGCCCTGGTTCGGCAGACAGGGGTGGTGGTTCTCTCGCATAACAAGGGGGACTGGCGGAGGGGTTGTTCCAACAAAAGGGGATCAACCTTCTCAGCCTTCCTGGAGGACTATGCCTGGAGAGAAGAGTCCAGCTGACTGTTGAACCTCAGCTTCAGGAGGAGCGCCACTCTCTGCACAGAGATTCAGGGTTCATGGAAGTTTGCTCAACCAGTCCAACATGTAACCTGTGGACCTGGAGTAGGCATCCAGCCTTGTCCATCATGGTGCCCTGTAGGGGGAGCTTCAGGAGTACGGAGCCAGGGGCCCTTTATTAGGGGCCATCCGGTCTCTGTATAAAGGAGCAGGTGTCTGGTCTGGGTTGCTGGTTGGACTCCAGCAGGGCTGCCCTCTGCTACCAGTCTACTCAGAACCTTCATGGACTGGATCTGTAGAACCAGAGGAGGTCTGCTTCTGGACCAGCGGGTCTCATCCCTGGTTTTTGTGGATGACGAGGTTCTGCTCCCACCTGCAGAGACCTACAGTTGGAACTGAGGCGGTTCAGCCAGGTGTGAAGAGGCCGGGATGAGAATCAGCTCCTACAAGTCCGAGGCCATGGTTCTGGTTCTCCTCAGGAAAAGGGTGGTCTGTCCCCTTCAGGAGGACCTCCATCTGCTGTGGTTCAGAGAGCTAACATCTATAGTCTATGTTCCTCCCCTCACCTACGGTCATAATCTGGATCAGGACCCAAAGAACCAGATCCTGGATCCAAGCTTCTTCTGCAGGGAGGCTGGGCGGTCCCTCAGAGAGAGGAGCTGGGTCATCTGAGTAGAGCTTCTTCTCCTCCAGAGGAGTCAGCTGAGGAGGATCAGACATCTTTATCTGATGGACGCCTCTCTCTGAGGGGTTCCAGGGACGTTCCACCAGGAGGAGGACCAGGAGGAGGACCAGGAGGAGGACCAGGACACCATGGAGGGTCTATGTCTCTGCTGGCCTGGGAGGAGCTGGAGGAGGAGTCTGGAGAGAGGGGAGTCAGGGAGTCTCTGCGGCCCCCCTGACCCCACAGGATGAAGATCAGGCTCATAGTGTTCAGATAAAAATATAAGTTTATGTTTTAGTTACAAAAACAGCAGAAATTGAAATCTAATTTGAATTATAATAAATTAATGTCTCATTCCCTAAATTCTGCTTTTTTCCCCCCCAATCATTTTGGTAGCTGAGCTTCGTCAGTCGGTTCTCCAACAGCTTCTCTGTGTTATAGGAGATCCTTCCTGCCAACAGCCTTCAGCGTGATACCAGTTACAACATTTAACCAACCTTTAGGATCCCTTGTATTTTAGGTGCATCAGTTCTGTCCTCTCATTGTTTTCAGGCTGTGAAGTGGAGATTCTGAATGTTCGTCCATCATTCTGTGAGGAATATGTTTATAATCCATCAGAAATGAATATTACGCAGTCCATCAGCAAGGCGCTGGCTGTGCTCAGGTAAGAGACACGTTTATTTAACGTATCTTAAAAATGATGGTCAGTCAATCAAAACAGGTCAGGAAATGGGATCTGGAATAACTAGAAAAAGATTTGCTTGATATCTTTTGATCTGAATACTTATTTATTTATTCTGGATGATTTTCAAACCTCTAAATATCATTTATTTTTCATTATCTTTTCATTTGGTTTTCCACTTATAACAAACAGATCATCCTCTCCTTCTGCAACAGTTTCATTAACACTGAGCACACAATCTATGAAAAAATAAATCTTAGTTAAATCTTAATTACAGTGTGATGCTGATCTTTTCCAGAGTCAGATGCATCCAATGGTTGATGGAGAGGTTAAATGTGGGTGAAAATCTCCCTCCATCTTGTTAGGATTCAGGCCAAAATGGTGCCTAATGCTAACATCGTCCTTCCATCAGCGTTTAATCTGGAAGCTGTTGACAGTTTGACGCACTTTTCTAACCCCTTTAATCCATTTGATGGCGAGAAAAACAAACAAACTGGATCCTCTCCGTTAGGTTCAACTTCAGAATAAAAACAACACAGGTATTAAAATTCCATAAAGAATAAAATAAAAGAAGATTAGAAGAAGCACTGTGTGGCTCCACTCTAATTACCTTATTAACACTGAGCAGGAGCCGCGCCACTAAACATTACTTAAATACATTACATATATTTATACAATACAGTTACCAAATACCTTCTTTTAGCCAAAGGAGCACTTTAAAGATTTATATACATTGTTGTCTATAAGTTTTTTTCTTTTTTTCTTGTATCCTGTTTAGCCAATATAGATGTACTATTTGATACCCTGTGAAATAACTATATAATATAACTATATATATAAATATCTATAAATATCTATATAAATATCAATGTAAACACCCTGTGCAATAAACCTGTGTAATAATCCTACTATAAAACAAAAGCTGTCCTATGTGGACACGCTTTATATACTGTATATATCCCATCATGCACCTTTTTCTTCCTTTGGCACCTTCTTCTTCTTCTCCTTTGACTAATTAAGCTGATGGAACGAGTCAATTTCTCCACTGTGAGACCAATAAAGACAATCAATCAATCTGGGAATAGATGTCGCAGAGTTAGCAGATAGCTAATAGCCCAACAGCTTTGCTTTCAGCAGCAGACCATTATGAACACTGCCGTAAGGCTCCGCTTGATACTTTTATATGAAACTCTATTGAAAATGATTGAGGGAGTAAAATCCTATAAAACTGAGAGGAACTAAGGGGAGAGAGAGGGAGAGATAGAGACAGGAACGAGTGAATGAAAAGAGAAAGTAAAACTGCATAAATGGACAAAGAAGATAAATAGTAACTTCTAGAAGTCTTCTTCCACACCTGGATGAGACGAGAGGGACATAGAGCAGCAGTTTCCAGAGCAGCAGGTATCCCTCAGATATCCATGTGTGGTGATTCCACCCTATCAATCAGGGTGGGATAGATCTGTAGCTGCAGGTGAGCATTTAGGATCAGGGTGAATCCATGAACACCTGCAACCAAACTCCTATGGCATGTATGCATGGGCATGCTGCTGAATAAAGAATTTACAAAACTTCTGCAGAATGAAAATATTCTGAATAGCAGGTGTGGGCGGCCCCAGACTGGCCCTACAGGGCCCAAGACCCATAGAGAAGTGATTCTGGCCCTGGATATCCAGAGGGAGTCTGATCACTGGGACCCAAGGAGGACAGACGTAGGGATGGCCACACCCACTAGAGAAGAACAGACAAGAGCACCCGGGTCCCAAAGGGGCACAGTCCCTGAGGGCCCCGACCCTAAAGGCTGTAGTGCCAGGGTCCCATGGGGCCATGGTAGTGAGCTCATGGGCTTCAGCGGCATCCTGTCACACCCAAGGTGGACGGGGTTGTCTATTCCAAGGAGGACCTTGATGAGGTCCAGGGGTCCAAAGTCTGGGGGCGTACCACCCCCCAACTGGGCCAGCAGGCCCAGGCCAGGCCCCGCCAGCCAGAAGGAATGGAAGTACTCAACCCCACACCTATAGAACCGTCAGCGCACCAGCATACAGGAACCTGTTAGTGACGGGAGCATAAGAAGAGGGAGGAGCCAAGTAACGCTGCTCACCCCCCACCCCCCAGATCCCCTCCACCACAGGGAGGAGAGCAGCAGTGTAGCCCAGGCCCTCCCCCCTGACAGATAACCCCTTCCTGTCATGTCTTTATATAGTCATTTTTTCATACATTCACTTTATTAATAATGAATAGATATCTGTCTAACTAGAAATATAAATATCAGTGTATTTTGGCACTAAGGACAGCATTTAATAAATATATGTTTGCTTTCATGTTTTGGAAAATACAGAACCTGATGAAAGCGTTGGTGTTGCGTAACCGTAGGTCCATCAGACGCCACCCTTAGAGCGTCCCAGCCAAAGGCCTGTCCACTTCCTGGCATGTCAGCAGGAACGCCATGGTTTACCTCACCCTGTATTATCAATCAGCATCTAATTCAGCCATTTTGGTCCATTTGATCAAATCAAGTTCCTTGGAGGTGAACCAGTCATTACAAGCAGACGGCCTTTCCCTCCATTCTTATCCTTATGCCGTTTCACCTGATGATGCGTCAAGATGGTTGATTTTATCCTGACAACACAACACATTAACTTTTAAGGGAAATTTAATAAAATATCTGTAATTATTGAAAAGTATACATCTAAAAACATTCCTACTTTAAGCTTTCTTTTACAAATGATAAAGATTAATCCAATCAAAACGAATCTATGATGAATTTAATCGTAGTTTATAAATCAGATGTAATGAAAAGCAAAAGTCTTTTTTTCCTTTTTGAAGCTGTAACTTTCTAAAACTATAGTTCATAGATCATGATCATAAAATTACAGCTTATAAATTCCTCCTTTCATCTCCATGGTGCCAACGTGCTAGAATCTTTTTAACCCTTAATATCCTGCTCTGATCTTCCAACCATCTCTCCCTGTTATTTTAGTTCAGGCCAAGCAGACATGGCCGCCATTTACTATGAGAGAATCGATGTGGAAGGTCATCACTTTGGTCCAGAGTCTCCTCAGGTCAGAACGGCGGTGAGAGACCTGGATGCCGTCATGCAGACACTGAACCAGAAAATTAAGGTAATAACAATCCTACTGAAAATGTCTATTAATGGACCAATAATATTCATAAATAGCTTTTGAGAAAAAAGCGGACATTGAATTGCTGATTGAAGACTAAATTCTTTCTAGATTCTTTCAGATTTCCATTGATTTTCTGGATATTTTTTATGATTCTTATCCTTTTTATTCCTTTTTCTATTTTCCATTTCTGATCTGGTACTTGGTCACTGCTGGGTCACTGCAGCGCTGATCTTCTCTCTCTGTAGAGCTGAAGTCCTTCCTCTGGCTCCCTGTAACTCAGAGAATTGTTTTTAAAACTCTTCGGTTGGTAGGTCACTTTTAGGGCTTTCCCACCGACGCTGCTTGGAGCCCATTCCGGTTCCTGAACCGGATTACACCTGTTTCCACCAAATGCAGAGCTTGTTCTGGTTGTAGATCAACCAGCAGATTGAAAACAGCTGAATTTCATCAGACAATCAGATCAACTCCTGGTCCAAACTGGCTTCAGCTTGTAACCAAGCAACCACGTTCTGCAGCACTGACTCTGAACCGGTTGAAGAACAAAGGTTCTGTTGGTGAGAAAGAGGCATGAATGACTTCGCTCCATTACAGACTGACTGTCAGACCTCTCAGGTCTACTGGATCAGATCTAGTCTGCAGAACCAAAACCAAACAAGGAAAAGTAACTTTTAGCTCCCAGAAAGGCCTGAATGATTCGTCTTTCTTTCAGTGAGCAGACCGCTGTGCATGCAGCAGCCTGTTAGGTGGCTCCCTGTTCTCCTTTCCTATTTTCTCTATTTTATATTGTTTTTTTTGGAATGTTTTTCTATTAGTGAATCCCGTATCTGATATTCTGAAGGTTTGTGCACTGAGGAAGCCAACTTCTGGGACCTTTTTTCTTTTTATGTTGCAATGGGAGACCCTTTTGTCTGCGACTCTAAACCTATTGTTTAAACACGGGAGCAGCTAATGGGGCTATGGGCTGCTATGCACAGCAGCCCAGCTCCACATCACGTTGCAAGACCAAACATTCCGGCAGAAATAAGGAGAAAACGGAGAGGGTGCATGGGTGGGAGGACGAAGCGGAGGAAAAGATATTTACCATCAGTTGTGATGAGAAACGCAAGATCTCTGCACAAGGCTAAGGAGATTGCAGGTTTAACTGTTTCCAGGGCAGGTACAGAGATGCTACTATCATGTGCTTCACTGAGATGTGGTTAGATGGATTTGTCCTGGACTCACTGGTTTCAGTGGACGGCTTTAAACTCATCGGTGCAGACAGGACTTTAGCAGAGACGGGGGAAAAAGAGAGGAGGGGGCTGGCCATGTCTGGGAATGAGAGATGGTGTAACGCCGCTCATGTTTACATGAAGGAACAGACATTTTTCCTTCCTTTGGCATCTTCTTCTTCTGCTTTGACAGTTTGAGGTCAACAATGTTGTCATGATCGGTTTTACAAATCTGACCCACATAGAGAGAAACCACTGAGAGAACACGGGAAAAGTTTAACAGGTTTATTGTAGTGGAGTACAGGTGAAGGTTCTGGTACTCAGTGAGCTGGTGAACAGCAACTGGAAGTGAGAAGGGAAGTTCAGAGGTCAGTTTAGGAGCCATAGGAATCTTGGATGTTGGTAGAATAATGCTGGAATGGGACTCACGTTTGAGGGGGCCTTGTCAGTCCTTGAATCCAGTCTGTGTGGGGGAATCCAGAGAATAGTGCACATGTTGGAGGACGGACAGGTAGACAAGCGTTGGACCCGGAGGAGTAATGGAGCAGACTGTCACTTGGATTTCCGATGGGAACTTGAACGGATCATGTGGAGGTTTACCCCTGCTCAGTGTGAACTCGGTAATTCCTTCCAGGGGGAGAAGGTCCAGGTATCCAGTAAACAAGAAGTTTTCCTGCCGAAGAAACAAAGACAAAGGAACATAAGTCTCAGAGAAACAACACTAGGTTAGACTCAGCTAAACTCATTTTGGCTAGAGTACCGGAAACTAGCAAACACTCTGGTGTCGAGGTAGTGACAGCCCACTGCTTAAATACTCCTCCAGATAATGATCCAATGAGCCACAGGTGTGCAGGGAGGGCCAACGAAGACAGGGCACCTCCTGGTGGTGGAGAAAAGGAAACAAACAAACAGACCACGTAAACTGGATTCCAAACAAATGTCAATCAATCAATACAATTCAATTTAATTTAGTTTATCTCTATAGCTCCAATTCACATCATGTCATCTCAGGTCACTTTCCAGTTCACCAGATCATCCAGTGAAATTGACTCAAAGTTCTCTATCTAAGGAAAACCAGCTGATTGCATCGACTCGTTGACTCTTCAGCAATCCCTCACACTAAGCATGGTTGTAGCGACAGTGGAGAGGAAAACTCCCTTTGAACAGGAAGAAACCTCCAGCAGAACCAGGCTCAGTGTGAGTCAGTCTGACTGGGGTTCAAGGAGACCGAAGCACACGTGGAAGAATGAAGAATGAATGAAGAGAGCACATCCAGTTAGTCACAGTCAGAGAAACAGGACTACACTGTAAACAGGCCGATCTCCAACATCTACAATCAAAGGTGTTGATGGCAGCAGCACAGCTGATATTTCTCTCCAGGATGGAGTCACAGCCAAACAGGAACAGACCAGATGAAGCTACTATGAGAAAAAGCAATACAGTCGATCAATCAGTCAATCAACCAAGTCTCTGCAAAGTAACCTGAGATGATGTGTAGAGAATCAGACTGAATATTAAAATGAATAGTTTGGTTATATTTTCTGTGTTTGTTGCTCTTATTGCAGGAAAGCAAGATGGTGAACCAGCTGAATGTGCTGCTATTTTCAGACCACGGTATGACGAAGATCCAGTGGATGGAAAAGGTGATAGAGCTGGATAAATATATAGACATGTCCGACATAGTGAAGATGATGGACAGAGGACCAGTGGTCAGCCTGTGGCCCAAGAATACCTCGTACCAAAAGGTACTTCTTCACATAATCAGTGACGCACGCCTGTATGAAGCAGATCCTCTGGAACCATATTTTTCCTTGGCCTATTTGAGATAACTTGTTTTGAGTTTGCCTCCCTGAATTGGAGTGAGTTCAGAGAAATGTTGTACCAGTCTCTATGCTGTAATGTTTAAGGTGACAAGGGTGAAGGGAAGGTCATGAGAGATAAGAATGAGTTCACAATGTTTATCTGCCAGTGAAAGATATTAACCTAACAGGAATGTCCTTGATGAATCAAAAGTGTTTTTCCTGCAAATGTTCAAGTTTGAGAAAGTTATTTTGTGCAGGGGGTGGGTTGGTTCTATGGGAGAGAGAGAGTGTGTAGGGATTCTGTATAAAAGTATGTACTGAGGATGTCTAAGTCAGAGCTGTTTCCCTCCGTCTGAGGATGTTAAATCAATTTGAACCTATTTCTTATAAGAATGCCTCCGTTTCAGAACTCCACAATCCAAAGCTAAACTAGAGCCTTAAATCAAACATTTCTATACCTATAACACATGTTGAAGACGTCTGGGAGCAGGAAGACGAGTTTAGAGGAGCAGGTCTCTGTTGAAGCAGAGCAGCAGTCCCATCTGCTCAGGCTGGCCTTTCTCTCTGGTTCTGGAAAAAAAAGGTCCTAAACATTTAAGCAGAGATGGGAAGTAACGAAGTAAAAATACTTCGTTACTGTACTCAAGTAGATTTTTCTGATATTTTTACTTAACTTTACTACTTATTTTTATGGCGACTTTTTACTTCTACTCCTTACATTTTTACACAAATATCTGTACTTTCTACTCCTTACATTTTAAAAAATGGTCTCGTTACTTTAGTTTTGAATCGTTTCAATGGAGTTACCGTTATTATTTTTCACGTCATCAATACCAAATTCAATCTAATTGGATGGGAATCTACGTTGCATTTGACGCACCACTACAAGACGAATCGACAGATTCGGCGGTATTCATTGGCGGCAAATCATTGCAGCTTGGTGGCGGTGGCGTTAGCATAGTAGCATGGACGACGAGATGATTGAAAATGAACACAACGGAGATCTAGTCCTATTGGCAGACATCCATTTAAAATGTAGGCAACGCCATGAAAAAAGTGGTTTCTACTTTTACTTTTATACTTTAAGTAAATTTACAAGCCTGTACTTTGTTACTTTTACTTGAGTAAAGAAGTTTAATCAGTACTTCCACTTTTACCAGAGTATTTTTTAATACAAGTATCTGTACTTTTACTCAAGTACGGAAAGTGAGTACTTTTGCCATCTCTGCATTTAAGACAAGTGGACTAAAAAATACATTAAATCCAGAAACATTTGATTGATCCTTCAGGAGAAATTAACAGTTAGATGTTAAAAGCTGTTGGTAGGAAAAAGGTCTGTAAGATCTGTAGGTGGTCTTTCCAACCTGAGTTGGACCCAAATGAGCAACATATGCTAAATATCTCAATAATGTCTCCAGTTGTGTCTCCAGTCCAGGTTGTTGTCCAGGTGAACACCAAGGGATTTCTACTCCTCCTCCTCCTCCTCCACTTCTTCTCCCAGGATGTTAACAGGATTCAACTTGTTCCTGTTTCTTCTGAAATCTCCAATCATCTTGTTTTGTTGACCTTCAGGATCAGATGATTGTTTCCACACAAAGCGCTTCACCAGCTCTCTGTCCTCAGCTTCTGCTCCATCTTTGATGCTCCCAATGACTGCAGAGTCATCACAGGGTTTCTTCAGATAACAGGACTCTGTCTGGTCCTGGAAGTCAGAGGTGAACAGAGGAAAAAGGAATGGAGAGAGTACCGTCCCCTGTGGTGCTCCTGTGCTGCTGGATCACACAGATGAGCCTTCAGTCTAACAGCCTGTGGTCTGTCTGTCAGGTAGTCTTTGATCCAGGTGGTTGTTGATGCCTCCACCTGAGTCTGCTGGAGTTTCTCTCAAAGTCAGTCAGGCTGCATTTGATGTCAAGAAGGCCGTCGATGGTGGAGGCGATGGTTGATTCTGCCCTCAAGGATTCAATCTTCCCACTGAATGGCTTAAGTGCCCAGTGGCCCCTTCTCAGTACATCATCTTAAAAAATAAAGTCAGATGATAAATGGGTGGATGTAAAATATACCATTAGGTGCCTATACTACCAGGTCTCCACTGTGAGGTGTTTCTAAGGACTGCCAATCATTCAGCAACGTTTGACCTTTCAGAGTTTCTTTCCAAACGTTGATGTTTGAGATTGTAAATGTTTCTGTTTGTCTATGTGTTTATTTCCAGGTTTATGCTGCCTTGAGCCGCGTCCAGAACATGCATATTTATGCCAAGCAGGAAATCCCTGAACGGTTCCATTATAAGAGAGGAAACTTTGTTTCCCCTCTCACACTGGTTGCTGAACCAGGCTGGTTCATCACTAAGGTGTGAAATAAGTGTTGTCTCATCAGGTCTTCTTGGATTACTGCACTAAGAACAGAAAAGAATTTAATGGATAAAGAGTTAAAACATAAAGTTGATCTAACTGGTAAAACAACGTATAAAATGTAAATATGAACATTTCTTACATAAGTGCAGAAAACAACAGGTGGTAACAAATATTTCACTAAACAGAATAACTGCACATCACTATAGTTTCTAAAATAATTTAGGAGGGAGAACTATACCAAGACAGTTGTTTTTTCTGCAATATAGACATAAAAACTGTATATGATCTATGAACAACAGGCTGTTCTCTATAACTTAACTCACATCCTGGACAATGTGTGACCTGTGCTCTCCGTAGAACAAGGCGACGCTGCCCTACTGGAAAAATGACTCAGGGGAGGCCTCAGCATGGCAAAATGGCTGGCATGGCTATGATAATGAGTTTCTGGACATGAGAGGCTTTTTCTTGGCTGCAGGACCAGGTAATTTAAAGCCTCGCCCACCTTCTACTGCTTTCACATAAAGTTTAACACAATGACAACAAGAACACTTACACACAAATTAAGACAAAATATAATATTTAAAACAATTTTACTGTAAGACAATATGCAACTTCTCAGGGATCCAATTTCACTCCTTCAAGTCTGAAGGCCATAATTCCTGAGTGGGGAAAGGTTGACTCTGTATCCCTTAGCATTTAGCATAGCATTTAGTTATAGATTGACAGATGGATCAGGGCTTGATCTGCAGTAATGCCAGCATCAAAATTATATTCTGACTCATTTCAATTAAGTTGTTACTGAAACCACATTTCTAAGTGATGCAAAAAGGTATTACCAATCTATTGCATCAAAAGCTTTATGATCATCTAGAGGTAATCTAGCTGCACCAACTGCATTTCTATGATCTGGACATAACAGAAAGAGGAATGAAACCTCTTTTTATCCAGACTGATCCCAGTCTGGAGCTCTCCTCTCACCCCTTACTAGATGCTCATGGTGGCTCTACCATTTAGAAAACTAACATTAAATAAAACAAGCTGCATTTCTTTATATTTAGCTCTTGCAATGTTTCTGAAAAGCAGTAGAGCGCCAAATCTTTCCACCTTGCAGTGATCTCAGATGTCAGATTACTCTGTTGTCCAGAGTAAGTTTGGTTTTTCTTATATCTCTCTTACTAACAGACATCAATAGATTATGCTTTTTGTTCTGAGGTTTATTTTGATATTTCTGTATTTTGTTCTTTGTGGACAATCAGCAACATTAATGTCTGTATGCTTGGTCATCCCACTTAACATGGCAAAGTTTGTGCACATTGATTCATTAAAGGCTAATATTATCTATAAGACGTGTCTATAAGACATGTTGATAAGACGTGTCTATAGGACGTGTCTATAAGACATGTTGATAAGATGTGTCTATAGGACGTGTCTATAAGACATGTTGATAAGATGTGTCTATAGGACGTGTCTATAAGACATGTTGATAAGATGTGTCTATAGGACGTGTCTATAAGACATGTTGATAAGACGTGTCTATAGGACGTGTCTATAAGACATGTTGATAAAACGTGTCTATAAGACATGTTGATAAGATGTGTCTATAGGACGTGTCTATAAGACATGTTGATAAGACGTGTCTATAGGACGTGTCTATAAGACATGTTGATAAGACGTGTCTATAGGACGTGTCTATAAGACATGTTGATAAAACGTGTCTATAGGACGTGTCTATAAGACATGTTGATAAGATGTGTCTATAGGACGTGTCTATAAGACATGTTGATAAGACGTGTCTATAGGACGTGTCTATAAGACATGTTGATAAGACGTGTCTATAGGACGTGTCTATAAGACATGTTGATAAGACGTGTCTATAAGACGTGTCTATAAGACATGTTGATAAAACGTGTCTATAAGACGTGTCTATAAGACATGTTGATAAGACGTGTCTATAAGACGTGTCTATAAGACATGTTGATAAGATGTGTCTATAGGACGTGTCTATAAGACATGTTGATAAGACGTGTCTATAAGACGTGTCTATAAGACATGTTGATAAGATGTGTCTATAGGACGTGTCTATAAGACATGTTGATAAGACGTGTCTATAAGACATGTTGATAAGATGTGTCTATAGGACGTGTCTATAAGACATGTTGATAAAACGTGTCTATAAGACGTGTCTATAAGACATGTTGATAAGACGTGTCTATAGGACGTGTCTATAAGACATGTTGATAAAACGTGTCTATAAGACGTGTCTATAAGACATGTTGATAAAACGTGTCTATAAGACATGTTGATAAGATGTGTCTATAGGACGTGTCTATAAGACATGTTGATAAGATGTGTCTATAGGACGTGTCTATAAGACATGTTGATAAGATGTGTCTATAGGACGTGTCTATAAGACATGTTGATAAGACGTGTCTATAGGACGTGTCTATAAGACATGTTGATAAGATGTGTCTATAGGACGTGTCTATAAGACATGTTGATAAAACGTGTCTATAAGACATGTTGATAACATGTGTCTATAGGACGTGTCTATAAGACATGTTGATAAGATGGGTCTATAGGACGTGTCTATAAGACATGTTGATAAGACGTGTCTATAGGACGTGTCTATAAGACATGTTGATAAAACGTGTCTATAAGACATGTTGATAAGATGTGTCTATAGGACGTGTCTATAAGACATGTTGATAAGACGTGTCTATAGGACGTGTCTATAAGACATGTTGATAAGACGTGTCTATAGGACGTGTCTATAAGACATGTTGATAAGACGTGTCTATAGGACGTGTCTATAAGACATGTTGATAAGACGTGTCTATAGGACGTGTCTATAAGACATGTTGATAAGACGTGTCTATAGGACGTGTCTATAAGACATGTTGATAAGACGTGTCTATAGGACGTGTCTATAAGACATGTTGATAACATGTGTCTATAGGACGTGTCTATAAGACATGTTGATAAGATGGGTCTATAGGACGTGTCTATAAGACATGTTGATAAGATGTGTCTATAGGACGTGTCTATAAGACATGTTGATAAGATGTGTCTATAGGACGTGTCTATAAGACATGTTGATAAGACGTGTCTATAGGACGTGTCTATAAGACATGTTGATAAAACGTGTCTATAAGACATGTTGATAACATGTGTCTATAGGACGTGTCTATAAGACATGTTGATAAGACGTGTCTATAGGACGTGTCTATAAGACATGTTGATAAGATGTGTCTATAGGACGTGTCTATAAGACATGTTGATAAGACGTGTCTATAAGACGTGTCTATAAGACATGTTGATAAGATGTGTCTATAGGACGTGTCTATAAGACATGTTGATAAAACGTGTCTATAAGACGTGTCTATAAGACATGTTGATAAGATGTGTCTATAGGACGTGTCTATAAGACATGTTGATAAGACGTGTCTATAGGACGTGTCTATAAGACATGTTGATAAAACGTGTCTATAAGACGTGTCTATAAGACATGTTGATAAGATGTGTCTATAGGACGTGTCTATAAGACATGTTGATAAGATGTGTCTATAGGACGTGTCTATAAGACATGTTGATAAGACGTGTCTATAGGACGTGTCTATAAGACATGTTGATAAGACGTGTCTATAGGACGTGTCTATAAGACATGTTGATAAGATGTGTCTATAGGACGTGTCTATAAGACATGTTGATAAGATGTGTCTATAGGACGTGTCTATAAGACATGTTGATAAAACGTGTCTATAAGACGTGTCTAAAAACATTTTGAAAAGAACGTGAGGGGGGGGGGGGGGGGGGGGGGGGGGGGGGGGGGGGGGGGGGGGGGGGGGGGGGGGGGGGGGGGGGGGGGGGGGGGGGATGTCATAAGACAGTAAGAAAACTTCTATAGACAGTGATAAAGTGTCTATAGGACGTCTTAAGACATGTTAAATTTAAAACTTCATAAACATTTGAAAGGTCATAGGACGTGTCTATAAGACATTTGATAAAACTGTCTATAGACGGTCTATAGACATTTGATTGTATAGACTTCCTATAAGACATGTTGATAAAGTGCAAGACTGTCTATAAGACAGTTGAAAAGTGTCTATAGACTGTCTAAAACATTTAAAGAGTGTCTATAGACGTTCTATAAGACATTTTGATAGAGTTCTATAGACGTGTCTAAAAGACAGTTGATAAAACGTTCTTAAAGGAAACTGTCCTAAGAAATGTGATAAGATGGTCTATAGACGGGTCTATAAACATTTGATAAAACTTCCTAAACGTGTCAAAAAACATGTGATAAAAGGTCATAAGACGTGCCCATAAACATTTGATAAAGTGTCATAGGACTTTCTAAAAGACTGTGATAAACGTTCTATAAGACGCTTAAGACTGTATAAATTGTAATTCATAAACATGTTGATAAAGTGCATAGACGTGCTATAAGCATTGAAAAATGCGAGTGTCTATAAGACATGTTGATAAGAGGTCTATAGACTGTCTATAAGACATTTGATAAGATGTCAATAGACTGTTATAGACATGTAAAATTTAAACGTGTCATAAACAGTTATAAGAGGTCTATAGGACGTGTCTATAAGACATGTTATAAAGTTCTATAGACGTGTCAATAAGACTGTTGATAAACTTCTATAAGACGTGTCTATAAGACATTGATAAGATGCTATAGGACGTGCTAAAAACATGTGATAAAGTGTCTATAGACGTCTTGATAAATGTGTCTATAGGACGTTCATAAGACATTTGAAAAGGTCTATAGACGTGTCTATAAGACAGTTGAAAATGTCTTAGGACGTGTCTATAAAATTTTGAAAATTGTCATAGACTTTTCTATAAACTGTTGATAATGTTCATAACTGTCTAAAGACAGTTGAAACGTGTCTAAGACTTTGATAAAGGTTATAGATGTTATAAGACATGTTGATAATGGTCATAACGTGTCAATAGACATGTTATAAACGTGATGAATTAAAGATGTTTAAGACATTGATAAAGTTCTATAAGAGTGTCTATAAGACATGTTGATAAAGTTCTATAGGACTGTCTATAAGACATGTTGAAAAAACCGTGTTATAAGAGTCTTAACGTCTATAAACATGTTTTGATAGACTTCATAAGACATGTGATAAGAGTGTCTATAGATTCATAAGACATGTTGAAAAGGCTATAGAACGGTCTAAAGACATGTTGATAAACTTTTTCTATAAGACTGTTGATAAGAGTGTCTTAACTGCTAAAGACATTGAAAATGTCTATAGACGTGTCTATAAGACAGTTGATAAATGTCAAGACTGTTATAACAGGTTAAACTTCTATAAGACTGTTATAACTGTTGATAAACTGTCTATAAGACATTTATAAATGTGTCTAGAGGGTCATAGAATGTTGAAAATGGGCTAAGATGTTCTTAAACAGTTATAAAGTGTCCTAAGACGGTCTATAAACATGTTGAAAAACGTGTCTATAAGATGTGTCTATAAGACATGTTGATAAGATGTGTCTATAGGACGTGTCTATAAGACATGTTGATAAACTTCATAACTGTTAAAAAGATTTAAACTTATAAACTGCTAAGACATGTTGATAAATTTCAAGACGTCTATAACTGTTTAAACGTGTCTATAGAGTGTCTATAAGACAGTTATAAGATTTTGGTTTAAAGCTTAAGACTGTCAAAAACAGTGATAAGAGTTCTAAGGACTGTCATAAAATGTTGATAAATGTCTATAGACGTCTATAAGACATGTTGAAAAAGGCATAGACGGTCTAAGACATTTTGAAAAACTCTATAGACTGCTATAAGACTGTTGATAAATGTCTATAGCGCAAAACATGTTGATAAAGTGCTAAGACGTTCTAAGACATGTTTAAAGGCTAAGACGTGTCTAAAGACAGTTGATAAAACGTGTCATAAACGTGTCTAAAGACATTTGATAAAACGGTCTATAAGACATAGTTTTGATAAAATGTTTATAAGGAAAGTGTCTATAAGACATGTTGATAAGAGGGGCTAAAAGGACGTGTCTTATAAGAATGTTATAAAAAGTTCATAGGACATTCTATAAGACATGTTGATAAGACGTGTCTATAGGACGTGTCTATAAGACATGTTGATAAGATGTGTCTATAGGACGTGTCTATAAGACATGTTGATAAAACGTGTCTATAAGACATGTTGATAAGATGTGTCTATAGGACGTGTCTATAAGACATGTTGATAAGACGTGTCTATAGGACGTGTCTATAAGACATGTTGATAAGACGTGTCTATAGGACGTGTCTATAAGACATGTTGATAAGACGTGTCTATAGGACGTGTCTATAAGACATGTTGATAAGATGTGTCTATAGGACGTGTCTATAAGACATGTTGATAAGACGTGTCTATAGGACGTGTCTATAAGACATGTTGATAAGACGTGTCTATAGGACGTGTCTATAAGACATGTTGATAAGACGTGTCTATAGGACGTGTCTATAAGACATGTTGATAAAACGTGTCTATAAGACATGTTGATAAGATGTGTCTATAGGACGTGTCTATAAGACATGTTGATAAGATGTGTCTATAGGACGTGTCTATAAGACATGTTGATAAGACGTGTCTATAGGACGTGTCTATAAGACATGTTGATAAGACGTGTCTATAGGACGTGTCTATAAGACATGTTGATAAGATGTGTCTATAGGACGTGTCTATAAGACATGTTGATAAAACGTGTCTATAAGACGTGTCTATAGACGTGTTATAAGAACATGTTTATAAACGTGCTAAAGACATGTTTGATAAAGGGTTCTATAGACTTTGGTCTAAAAAGACATGTGAAAGTTGTCTAAAAGATTTAAAAATGAAAAGGTTTTAAAACGGGTTTTAAAATTTTAAAGTGTCAAAATTTTTAAAAAGGAAAAGAGGGTTAAAAATGTTTAAAACGTTGAAAAACCTATAAAAAGTTTAAAAAAAAAAAAAGGGTTTAAAAAGTGTTTAAAAACTTTTTGGGGGGGAAATAAAATTTTTAAAAGACTTTTAAAAAATTTAAAAATTTTGGGCTTAAAGTTTTAAAAAAATTTTAAAGATTTTGGACTTTTGGAAAGTTCTATAAAGAAAAATTTAAAAAACCCTTTTCAAAAACCTTTGTTGGGAAGGAGGTTATAAGACTTTTG
>NW_024038646.1:0-21644 GCF_016077235.1 Cyprinodon tularosa | reverse complement strand
GGGACCCAATATTCAAAGCAGGAAGATCTGGATTAGTTCAAAACAAGTATTTTTTGAACACTCAGGGTGCGGCTGAGTTGGAGCGGATAAACCGGATCCTCTTTTTCAAAAATGTCAGTAATGTCACCATCGAATATCTGAAAATACGGCCAAAGACACATGAATGGGAAAAAGTAAAGCAATTTTTCCTAGAATTACATTTCAGATTTATGAAATGTTCATTTTAGATAGGAGCAATACTATTCTAACAAAAGATATCTGAAATAAAAAACAAATATATGTTAAAATGGCCACCTAAAATAAGTAAAGATGTGTAGAAACCTGAAATGTAGTTCTTACTAGTACAAATTTGATTCCAGAGTACTTAAAATTTTATTTCCACTGATAGAAATGTAATTAGCGATATCAAAAATACGGTTCTGACTAATGGCCGGATCTATCAAAGGTTTGCGTGTATAAAAACGTGAGCTATTTCACTGCGCACGCTAAACAATGTACAAACTGATCTATCAACAGCGTGCTGAAAGGATTTGGTCTTTAAAACGTGCTAAATAGCGCCTCTTATCCATTTAGTACTTTTTCTGCAATGAATATGCAATATGGGGCGTTTACAAGCAAAAGTGCATCTTGTGGGAGGAGAACATGTAAATATATTAATTTAGCACTGAAAGCAATTTTGCTAACGGTATCTGACTCTATATTTAACACGTTTCAAAAGAAGGTGCAAATGGTCTGTATGCGTAATTGTGCACACATGGCAGCGGTTATTGTCGCAAGAAGGAGACATCGAAATGGAGCAAGGAGACGCAGAGAACGCAGTTTTTCACTCCGTGTGAATATTTTTGGAATGAACGAGGAAACGATCATCAAAACATATCGTTTATCCTGCATTGCCATTTTGGAGCTGTTGGGGGAACTCCGAATGGATTTGGAGCCAGCCACAAGGAGGACCCACGCAATACCAGATATCACAAAACTCCTTGCAACATTGCACTTTTTTGCATGTGGGATCTCCCAATCTTGTTTTTCAGAAGTGCGCGCAGTCATCTTATCCACAGTCACTTCTTGTGAGCCATTTGGTATGTGCATTTTTCTAGAGGCCAATACAAAACACCTGTTTTTTTGTTTTTTTTTTACTGCAGTGAAGTAGAAATTCAGCCACATACCACCTTAGGGAATAAAGGTTGCCAAAGTTTATATATATATATCCATCCATCCATCCATTTTCTTTACACGCTTGTCCCAAGTGGGGTCGCGAGGGTGATGGGGGGGTGGGGTGCTGGTGCCTATCTCCAGCAGTCAATGGGCGACAGGCGGGGTACACCCTGGACAGGTCGCCAGTCCATCGCAGGGATATATATATATATATATATATATATATATATATATAATTTTTTCTTTGGGATTGGGTGGGGGTGTCACTGTAAGATTAAAATTTCTTAATGCACTAGTTTGCACAAACTACAAACTACTTTGCCGCAAACCACAAAAAGCGCAAAACCATCATTTAAATAGGGCGTCTCCAACAGTTTTGCACCTGCCACTAGTTACGCAATCGCTCTTGTTAAATCACCCGCAAACCATGGTTCAGCCCCTCGCGCAAAATTCCAGTTTGCGAGCACAAATTACTGCACGTAAAATTGGATCTTGATAAATCTGGCCCTAGGAGTATTGTAATTGTGACTAGGTAGAATGCTTTAGTGCTATCTATAATTTAAATGTGACTAGTTGTCCTGCCTATTTTATGTTAAAACGGTGCCCAATTTAGTCAAAATATGTTTTTAAGTATCTAAAACTGTATTTTGGGTAGGCATTATTAAAATTTAGATATCTGAAAATCCAAATCCAGCTTGTCATTTATCAATACTTGATATCTGTAATTATATTTCTGCGAGTAGAAATATATTTTAGATGTCAAGAACTGGATTTCTAGATATCTGTCATGTTATACTCATTTTTGATATCTGAAATAGTAATTATGACTAGCAGTTACTCTATTATGGAGATTTGAAATTAGAATTCATCCTCGTCAGAATTCACTTTTAGATACAACATTTTTTTCTTTTAGATAGGAAGAATGTTATTTTAGATATCTGGAAGTAAAAGCCCAATACACATGAATGGGAAACATGACGCCATTTTTACTAGTAAGAATCACATTTCAGATATCTAAAATGTATATATTAGATAAGAACAATGTTATTTTGGATATCTGAAATGTTAATTTTGACTAGGAACAAATGCATTTGAGACATCTGAAATAAATTTTGCTAATAAACTAATACATTTGTAAAGATATCTCGGTATTTGAACGTTTATTCTTAAAAGAACAATTATATTTTTGGCAGCCTGAAATGTAATTTTTGCTAGAAAAATGTAATTTAGGATATCTATATGTACATTTCTGACTGGTAGGAATGTAGTTTTGACAAGGAGGAATTTTATTTAAGAGATCAACAAATTGAACAATAGAGAGGAAAACGCTTCTAATAAATGTCAATCGACCTGCCATAGTCGTTAGCCCCGGAGGTCCGCAGGTTGACGTAGTTCTCTCAACTCTGGAAAAAAATTGTTTTTAAATACATAATAAATTGGTAAATAGACCATATAATGATGCTTTAAAGTATAATATTCTCGCCTCAAATGGTCTTAAAATGTACTTTTATTCAACAACAGCAACAGAAAAGAGAACTTTTAACTTACTCTGAGCTGTGTGAGAGCTCCATTGGAAGCTGCTGCTGCCGCAGTGCATGCTGGGACTGGTGTCAATCTCAAGAATGGACAAGTCTGCTCTGATAAATACTCGGTAAATAGGGAGGGGTTCTTGTGAATTGTAACAGTACTAGGGCTGAGGTTGATGACGTTTCACAAGTACACAAGCACATGAGAATGCAAAAGTACACATATTGAGAAACAGCCCTGGTACTGTTTCTCAATATGTGTCGATGCAATCAACTGGTTTTCCTTAGATAGAAAACTTTGAATCAATCTGACTGTATGATCTGGTGAACTGTGAAGTGCCTTGAGATGGGTTTCCATGGAGACTGAAAAAGTAGAACTTCAGACTTTTGTATAATTTGTTCAGTCAGTTCATCAATTATTAATATGCTTTAGTAGTTATTAGAGCTGTGGAGCTCAGGTCACTGGCCACTGTGGCTCCAGTCTCTGCAGGCCACCCCAGGGAGTTATCCTCTCAAACTTGGAGACAAAGAGGGAAGTCCAGGGGGAGGCAGCATCCTGGGGATGTAGCATAATGAGAACCACAGCTTGTTACCACTGTCTGGATTAAATAATCTCCCCGGAGGGTGCAGGCAGATTATAGGACTAGCTGGCAGGGATTGGGCAGGCAGGTGGAGCTGAACGACAGGAGAGCTCAGGAACATGCACAGATAGACACTAGGTGGTGCTAGAGCACCTGCTCTCTTCATGCCCAAACTAAAAAGTGTCATAATGATGATTCCTTTTTTAGACAGTGTAGTTTAGTATGTGGCCCATTTCTGGATAAAAAAAAAAAAAAAAAAAAAAAAAAACTTTACCAAAATGTTTAACATTTATACTTTTGCATGACAACACCCCATCTTGCCTCACCCCACACCAAAACTTTGAATTGTTTACAATGGTTAATTATCTTATAGACACTAGTGTTTCATTATCTAATCTTAAAAACTACCTGCAGAGCAGGAATAATCAACCTTTTTAAGGCCGTGGGCCATTTCAAGGGTAGTGAGTCAAAAAAGGACTAACAATACTGAGAAATGCACTGCAAGGATCAGAGTTCACCTAAACTTTGTGCATTATAAACATTTTTATTGTTTATTTCATTTTCAAATTTTATTTTAGAAATTGTCATTTTAAAATGCTCTATAGATGATAAAAAAAGAAAAACTACCTAATAAACTTTACATGATGCATCTACGTCAGTCTAATTAACCCTATTCATGTGAAATGCATATTCAATTCAATTCAATTCAATTCAATTCAATTCAGTTTATTTATATAGCGCCAAATTCACAACACATGTCATCTCAAGGCACTTTACAGTTCAACCAGATCATACAGTCAAATTGATACAAAGTTTTCTGTCTAAGGAAAACCAGTTGATTGCATTGACTCATTGACTCAAATACAATCCCTCACACTAAGCATGCTTGTAGCGACAGTGGAGAGGAAAAACTCCCTTTTAACAGGAAGAAACCTCCAGCAGAACCAGGCTCAGTGTGAGCGGCCATCTGCCGAGGCCGACTGGGGTTCAAGGAGACGGAAGCAGAGACACAAAAAGCAACTGTAAAAGGCGGCCCCATCCAATTCACCATGTTTAGTATTAATAAATTTTTTTCATTATAAATATGTATTAATCAGATTATGTATTCAGAATACATCAAGTTTATGTGTTTGAATTACATAGTAATTAGGTTACCTATTCAAGATGAATAATGTGCATGTGTTTGAAATACATACTAATTCAGCTTATATTCAATCAAAATGCATTAGATTTATGTATTATGATTAATATCAAATGATTGTTTTCGATCAGGTTACCTATTCTAGATGAATAATGTGTGCGTATTAGAAATACATAACAGTTAATGGTATACTATGCAACCGATGTTGATTTTCCCACAAGGCTCCCCCCAGAGGGCGAAAGTAAATGTTGAACTCTCTCACACACAATTGCAAGCCTCTCATTCAGTCTGCTACGATATCAGTCACATACACACGCGCACGCGAGCGCACACACACACACACACATATGTATAGCCTCTCACTGCATGAAAAGTGAGATTTTCGTCCCCGTAAACTCCCGCAGATCTCCCTGATTTTCGTCAGTTTCCGACAATTTGCAACCCGCGCTTGTACGCGTTTGTCGTGCCACAAATTGTCGGAAACGTACCGTGACGTATGTGGAGAGCGATCAGCTGTACTAATGGCCCTAATTAGCATATGAATGCAGTAAACCCGCGCGGCTGGCCAGGTCTGGCTTGAATAACCTACTCAGTATTGGCTGAAACCACTATTCTCAAACAAGTGAAATCGCTCGTGATTGGCAGCAAAACCACACGTGGCCACGCCAGGCTTTAATTTTCTTACTGAGTATTGGACGGAACCACTTCTTTTTAAACAAGTAAAGTCGCTCGTGATTGGTTGGCATATATATATATTTACATATAAATTTACATATATATATATATATATTTATTCGTTCATATATTTATTCATTCATACACTTATTCATTCATATACTGTGTATTTATGTTATCCTACACTACTACACAATTATTAGGCTACCATCAAGGACATGAATGAATTTATACAGGAAATGAAGATTTGCAGGAAGCTGTTTATGCAAAGAAAGAGCTTTATTAAAACACACACAACTATATACAACGCGTATCCAAACACATGCGTATCTAAAAATTACAAGTCCGTGAACGGTCCGTTTGCTTCTTCGGGGTTGGAGGTAACTGGCAGCATTCCCTCCGAGGCAGGTCCGATGTGCAGACGCCTACTGTGCGTGGCCCTGTACTTCGGCATCGCTTCTAACCGGGACTGCAGCTTAACACAGAGTTCAGTGAGATCCGGCCTACGAAATGGTGGCGACCGTACAATCCATCCAGAGACACCGCCAACGACACCATCTTCTTCGTCGGACATGAGGCCGACGGTGGCGGACTTCCAGAGTTCCACTTCCTCATCTTTTAGCACACTCTGCCTCGCTTTCAGCAGCTGAAAAAAAAAAACAATGAATCAGCGCACTGCATATGGACACAACACATCGATTAATGCTCCTGAAAAATAGTCACCAAATAAAGTCTTACCCTCTTTCTTCTGGCCCGACTCCGAGCAGATAGCCTCCGCACGCAACGTGTTGGCTGGCTGCGTATATCTGAAGCTCCTGCGTACCGTCTGAAAATACGTCTTACAGGCAGCTGGAAAACAATTAAAGGTGGGGTATGTGATGTTTTCTGGAGCATGTTTTTACCATACTGATTGAAAACCTCCTCACGAGCCCATTGCGCCAACTGAGATAGAATGTTTGGAAAAAAAACGAAATCTTTTAGTCCAGTGTAGAGGGCGTAGTCAGAGGAAAACGCAAACCAATAGAAGTAACTATCATCCCTACTTCTACTGGTTTCTGGCACGCCCATCAACCGTCAGCTCTGAGCTCTCCCCACCCCTCCCCCCTGCGCGTTCACAGACTCGTGACACCCCCCCCCCCCCCCCCCCAAGTGCCGGCGCAGGAGTCATTTCAGGTAACTCCACCCTACCGTGAACTTCAAATGCTACTAGAGAGCTAGCTAGCTAGCTATCAAGCCCAACTCCACAGATTTATCTCACACAGCCAGAGAGAATATTGACTATGGCAGAAAAGACGACAACAACGGGTTCGAAAAGAAAAGGCAAAACTGTGCTTGAAAAAGCAACAGCTAGGATAAAAGCTACAGAAGAACGAAACAGGACGAGAGTGGTAATCGGTACAGCTTTCCAACGTTGGCGTCAACTGAAAGAAGACAGGGGACTACAGACGGATGCTAAGGTGGCCTTGTTTCTACTCGATAGGTAAGACAACGTTATGTTTTCTTATATGTTGAGATAATACTTGGTTACTTCTTATTTACCACATTAGTGAGAAAGTCAAAGATGTCGACTACATGCAATGTCCCAGCATGTTTCTCTAGCTTACTAGCTCCGTCTGAAATATTGATTGCTATCATGGCACTATAAAGTATTATCCTCCTTGACACTGCATTCCTGTCCAATCCATGCTTGTAAACATTTTCGACTGACAGCAGGCGCGTTCATGTAATTTGGAGGCGTGGTTTCGTGGGGTGGACTGAAGGTGTGTATTTTCAAAAATGTAGCTGGCAGGAACCGTTTATCCAGGATCATATACCCCACCTTTAAATGAGAGTGGTATGAATAAAAAATCAAACACAAGTCACAGTAACAAGGAAGGAGAAAACATTAAAACAAGTCACTTACACACAATGTCGTCTTTATCAACATCGTGCAAATCTGGACTTGCTGATATGGCTCCGAGCAAATAGGAGGTCTGTGAAAACAAAATGTACAGCTATGATCGGTATCTATCCGTATCCATTGCCTTTTACCGCAGAATGAAAGCATATTCTTTAAATCTTACCCTTGCTCCGGTTCATAGCGCCTGCAATTAGTCTCCGAGTTGTGAAGACGGCGTACTGCTTCCTGTGAATCACAAAAAATACACTTTAATAAAGCTTGTTCTTGCAAGGCTACTATTAGCCGTAGCTTTAGGCTAGGCTGCTATTAGCCGTAGCTTTAGGCTAGGCTGCTATTAGCCGTAGCTTAGGCTAGGCTGCTTTTAGTCTAGCAGGCAGTAATCGAACATATATTTACCGCTAGCATCTCTTCTTTGAGTTCGTCTTGTTCGATGCAGAGTCGCCATCGCGTCCAAGAGGAGTTTTACCCCGAAATCCCACATACTCCGCTCCAGACCGCCTGCACAAAGCAAAGCATCCATCCTCCACTGTGGATCCAGCCGCTCCGCTCTGAGTTTCTTTGAGATCGTAGGGAGCATGCGCGAGATGAACCAGGGTTTCCGCGGATCAATAAAAATAATTAAAAAATCATTCTTTTTTTTTTTTAAATCAAGGCCTTTATTGGCACTAAAATTATTTAAATATGTTTATATATTTATAATTCTTTAATAAAAAATGCTTATAAAAACTATTTCGTCAGATATATTATATCGCTCCAGGCGGAGAAAAAGCTAGAGGATATATATATACGTATATATGTGTGTGTGTGTGTGTTTACATACATACAGCTCCTTCATATTTCATGTACACTAATAACTTGTGTACATGGTTCTTGTTGATGGCATTAAAATCATTTCAAATAGCATTAAAATAGCATTAAATTAGAGTCACTCATTCCTGTATGAACCCTGTGAGCGCTTAATTTAATATGACATATTAAAAAAATCCCACCATCATCCAGCATATGTTCAGTTTCTGCCCAAATATATATATATATATATTTATATATATATATATATATATATATATATATATATATATATATATATATATATATATATATATATATATATTTGTAGATTTTTGTAACGGGGATAAGGATAATTCAAAACTGCTTTTTTTGAATGAACTTGTTCTCTACTCCCAAACTCAGCATCTCTTTTCATTCCTGTAATAAGAAGTTTCTTTTGAATGGATTTGATTAAAGTTTAAGTCCCTCGGTATAAAATAAATATTTTGATGGAGATGAGAAATCTGCTTCATTGTTGGTGAATAACCAATAGTTTGGATCCAATCATTTAAATAAACGGTGTTAGTTTTTTTTTAATATATAAGAATTGTGCTATAATTTCTAGTCACCGATCTGTTGCTGCTATATTTTAATTTGACGAACCGGAATTTGTCGATGTTCTTTTTTCCTGTTTGGTGTGATTGCAATTGCGGATCTTGACCTGGCCAGACCTTATGACCACAGTGTACCAATCTTCTGATGGCTACTTCCAGCAGGATAATGCGCCATGTTATAAAGTGAATCATCTCAGACTCATTTCTTGAAACTTTTCCACTTAAGTAATTGTGAATTGAGCATATTGACAGACAACATTTTATTTTTTATCTTAAATACAATTTTTTTTAAATAATTACTGCTCTAAATGTATTGCTCTGTCAGCTAAAGATCTGTTTTGGTCTCTATACTTTAATTAAATAAATCAATTCAAGCTAAAATGTAAGAGGCTATACTGAGCCTGATCTCTTTGTATCAGAGATTTTCTTATATTTTAGAAAAATGTCACTTGGAGTAAAACCCCCCCTGCAACCCTGATTTGCATTTGTATAGCTCACAGCATGTTCATTTACATGTTAAAGCCTCCCCTAGAATTCCATGGGGGGAGGCATGGGGGGAACACTGCCTAAGAAAGTCCACGTCAATTTCTGACAATTTACGGGAGTTTTCGGCGAAGCCTGCAAATTGCCGTAAACTGCCGCTAACCTGAAGTTCCACGACAATCTACAGTGCCGCATATTGACGAAAATCCCACTTTTCATGCAGTGTCTCATTCAGTCTAGTATTAGTTCACACACACACACACTTATGCCCTCTCATACAGTCTAGTATTAGTGCACACACACACATAAGACATATATTCAATTTTAGTTTTGTGATTGTGTGTGAGTGTTTCTACTGTGATGTGTGCATGTCATAGTAATGTGTTTGAGAGGAAAACATATTTTTGTTGAGTGTGTGTGTGTGTCTACTGAGGTGTGTGCATGGTTTTATTGGTGTACGTGAGAGGAAAAATAGTTTCTGTCCTAAACGGCCCCTCATACAGCTCTCATGTACTTGATTACCTAGCCCCAGAACCAGTAATCCATTCTGGAACTCTTATCTTTCAACCAGTTAACTTGTTGCCAGAATCAGTCAATAAACCGGTTAGCTTAGCTCCCAAGACCCCTCGGCGTAAGAAACGGCGTCGCCTTAAGTCAGCTCTGTGCCGTCTAGAGACCCCTGAGTCAGCTCTGTGCCGTCTAGAAACCCCTGAGTCTGCTCTGTGCCGTCCAGAGACCCTTGAGCTTAAACTTAAGAGGGCTTCAGAGTTTGGGTTTGGTGAAAATATGCCTCCAAGAGCCTCTCAGCAGGGGCCACAAACCGCCAAAAGCCCTCTACAGACGCTTCAAGCCACCTCAGAGACTGAACATGTGCCTCCATGGGTGTTTTCCCCTGTTCCTGAGACGGAGCCACAGTCGGTGGCTTCCCCTGTTCCTGAGGTGGAGCCACAGTCGGTGGTTTCTCCAGTTCCTGAGGTGGAACCACAGTCGGTGGTGTCTCCTGTTCCTGAGGTGGAGCCACAGTCGGTGGCCTCCCCAGTTCCTGAGGTGGAACCACAGTCGGTGGTTTCTCATGTTGCTGAGGTGGAGCCACAGCCGGTATTCTCCCCTGTTCCTGATGAAGAGCCACAGTCGGTGGTCTTCTCTGTTCCAGATGGGGAGCCACAGTTGGTGGTCTCCCCTGTTCCAGATGTGGAGCCGCAATCGGCAAGCTCCTCAGTTCCTGTCCAGGAGCCGCAGGTGGCGGTCTCCTACGAGCCTGTTCCTGAACCACAGTTGGTGGTCCCCTCTGTTCCCGACCCGGAGCCGCAATCGGCGGGCTCCCCTGTTCCAGACCTGGAGCCGCAATCGGCGGGCTCCCCTGTTCCAGTCCCGGAGCCGCAATCGGCGGGCTCCCCTGTTCCAGTCCCGGAGCCGCAATTGGCGGGCTCCCCTGTTCCAGTCCCGGAGCCGCAATCGGCGGGCTCCCCTGTTCCAGTCCAGGAGCTGCAGTCGGTGGGCTCCTCAGACCCTCCTCCAGAGCCACAGTCGGTGGTCGCTACTGAGCCTGTTACTGAGCTGCCGAAGAGGGGACGGGGTACCCCGTGGGGGTATCTACTGAAGTTTGGGCGTCATCCGACTGAGAAGCTGCTTCGCCTCCGGCCCCGCGGCCGGCCCCCAGAGCGTCAGCTTCGCCTCCGGCCCCGCGACAGACCTCCAGAGCGTCAGCTTCGCCTTCGGCCCCGCGACAGACCCCCGGAGCGTCGGCTTCGCCGCCGACCCCTTGGCAGACCCCCAGAGCATCAGCTTCGCCTCAGCCGGCCACCTAAGACTCTGCTCCGTTGCCGGATCCTCGGCCGGCCTCCAGAACCTCTGCCATGCCTCCTGCCCGGCGGTGGTCCCCCTAAGACGCTGCTTCGTCTCCAGCCCTGCGGTCGGCCTCCTGAGCATCTGTCTCGCCTCTGCCCCAACGGTCGACCTCCTGAGCATCTGCTTCGCCTCCGGCCCCGCTGCCGACCCCACGGCAGGCCACCTGAGACTCTGTCCCGCTGCCGCTCCCTCGGCCGGCCACCTGAGACGTTGCCCAAGAAATTTTCGGGGTTTTCTGTTGTTTTCATCCACCGTAAGTGGATCGTTTTCTGTTCTGGACTCTGTTTCTGTTTTTGCCCTCCTGGCCTGTTTTCCCCTTCGCCCACTCTGGGTGGGTTGTTTTTTGTTTTCTGGACTCTGTTTTTTGTTGTTCCTGGCCCTCCTCGCCCTAGTGCCCCCTCCGCCCGCCCTGGGTGGGTTGTTTTTTGTTTTCTGGACTCTGTTTTTTGTTGTTCCTGGCCCTCCTTGCCTTAGTGCTCCCTCTGCCCACCCTGGGTGGGTTGTTTTTTGTTTTTTTTGGGGGGTTTTTTTGGACTTTTTCAGGGGGCGTCTGGAATCCGCCCTTGAGGGGGGGTTCTGTTGGGATCCTCAGGCTTGCCCTCCAGAGGGCGCCGAGGATCCTCTTCTGCTCTTTGTTACTTTCTTTTAGACTGGAGTTACTGTTGGGATCTGGAGCTTTACCACCTTCCTCCAGCAGAGTGCGCCGTGGGTCCTCCTGAGCTGAGCCTCCAACACACCTGTGGCCCATCTCATCATCAGAGGATCCACTGCTATATAACCTGCCTTCAGACCTTGCTTCCACGCCGCAGTGTTGATCTTAGTTGGTTAGCTTCCTGAGCCTGCGTACAGAAGAATCTTAGTTATCTCTAGTGTGAGATCAGATTCTAACTCTTCCTTGTTTCTGCCTTACAGGAATCCTGTCTCTTCGTGAAGCTCTGGATGAGCTTAACCTCCTGTCTCCTCGTGAAGCTCTGGATGAGCTTAACCTCCTGTCTCCTCATGAAGCTCTGGAAGAGCTGCCTCACAGGCAACCTGTCTCTGGCCCGAAGCTCTAGGTGAGCTTAACCTGCTATCTGCCCTGGTGAGCCAACCTGAAGATTCCTATGTGAATTTAACCTGAAGACTTCTATGTGGAGTTTATCTGAAGGTTCCTATGTGGAATCAGCCTGAAGAATCCAATGTGGAAATTCCCCTGTTGTTCTCTGCAATGAGCTGGAAGCTCAGCCTGAAGAATCCTATGTGGATATTCCCTGTCGTTCTCTGCAATGAGCTGGAAGCTCAGCCTGAAGAATCCTATGTGGTTATTCCCTGTTGTTCTCTGCAATGAGCTGGAAGCTCAAATCTAGGTCTGCCATGCTAAGCCTGAAGCTAGATGCTTAGCCACTCATGAACTCTGCTAACCAGCAGTTGAAATTGAAAATTTAGAATGTTTCCGACATGGGCTTTCGCTGTTTTCTCGCTGGTTCCGCCATGATAACTGCACAAATATTGCCACTGCGCTAGCAACGGCGTGTAGCAGTTCTTGCCGTAAAGCAAGACTGACTCTCGTGATGCCCGAGACTTCTGAGCCTGTGAGTGCGGGCCGAGAGCTCCTGCAATTGCAAGTACGGTATTTCCCCTACAGACCACCAGGGCGGCCGAGAAAACCTTTGTTCGACCTGAAATGACTCATTTAATCATCCAATACATCCAAAATGCTTGGAGCTTGCACAGCTGTGGGCTCAAAAATCAGGTCTGCGAGCGTCCGGCAAAGATTGAGCCCTGAACAAGGTCATCACCTGCTTCTTATAGCTCATGAGTCTATGTTTTGCATCATGTTGATGTTGAGCTGTCCGTATCAGAAACTGACACACCATCCATGTCTTGAACTTCATGCAGCTTGCTTCTATGCCTCAGGGTTACAGATAGCTATCCTCTATCAGACCGGCTCCAAGATGTGCCTATATCCTGTGTTTTATTAAAGACACGAAGGCTGTCCTGATTAGATGACCTCCGTGTTGGGAGCTGGAGAAAATCCCATCTTTCTCCAGCAGAGTCCGCCGTGGATCCTCTGAGGGAGCCTCCTGCACAGCTGCAGCTCATCAAGATCATCAGAGGATCCACTATATAAGCTGTCTTCAGACCTTGCCTCAACGCCGCAGTGTTGTTCCAGTTGGTCAGCGCTAAAGCCTTGATCTCAGTGATTATTTCCATGACTCTAATCCTTAGTTGGATACTAACCTCTGTATCTGTGCCTCTAGGAAACTCGTGCTTCCCCCGTGAAAGCTCTGGAAGAGCTAACCTGCCGAGCCGACCCTCAGAGCCAAACCCTGAAGATTCTCAGACAACCCCCAAGCAGCTCTGGGCTAGAGCTGGGAAACCAAGGCCAAGGTCTGCTCAAGCTAGACGTGAGACGCTGAAGCAGCTAACGGACTCTGCTACTAAATCCTTCTCCAGTACCAACAGTGACTCTCCCAAAGAGAACCTCAAGAACCCTCAAGGTACTATCTGTGCACCATTGGAAACCAAACCCCGTCAACAGTCCTTAACTGTGCTGTCTCTCACGCAGACTCCGGTGAAACCAGAATCCAGGCCCGAACCAGCCTTCAGTATATTCAGTGTGGTTGTGCAAATAAACTTGTTAAACTTTTCATCCTGTGTCCGTCAGTGGTGTTCTGCATCTTTGGGTCTCCATTAGAGAACCGATCATGACACTCCGTACACACAGTGACATTCACAATGTGAAGGAAGTCCTTCTACTCTGTCTAACAGAACAACAATGCACATGATGTATAAATAATAAACCTAACAACTCCCCCTGATAAGTTACCATTTTTACAGATAACTTAAAACACAGAAAGCAACACATCTTTGAAGGACCAGGTGACAAAACAGAATCCAGGGACAAGGTTAGGGCACAGAAACAGGTCAGGGATCCAGGCGGCACAAAAAAAAATTCCAACAAGGGCTAGGCAGGCTGAAAAATCAGGAGGCAGAAACAGGTCAGGATTAGGTAGACAGAGAGAAAAATGCTGAATGCTTACTAGCCAAGGCTATCAGGCAATCTGGCACTGTCAACTAGACAGAGGCCTGCTTAAGAAGGCCGGCAAACAGGTGAGAGGAATCAGCGGCAATTAGGCTGAGCAGTCGCAGCACAGGAGGGCCAAATGCACAGAGCAGATGGGGAAGGGGAACAGTGGCGGCTGGTGAAAAATATTTTTGGTGGGGCTGATATAGCCTAGTGTTTGTCTCCAACTAATCCGGTATAAGAATTCAAATAAACAATTGGACAATACATATAATTTAACAGTAATGATTTAATTTACTATATAATAACAGTAACAGTGATGATTTGGGTCACTGTGACGGGGTTCTTTGGCCTCCAAGAATCCAGGCTCAGTCGGGTTACCGGTGTTGGTGATTTATTGTGCTCAAAAACTCAAAACAAGGTGCAAAAGAAACTAAACATGTACAAGATACTCTGGGCCTCAGCCTCCCTCCAGTTACCAGCAATGTAACAAAGAAACAGAAAACAAAAATTGCCGCTTTTCTTCCCACAGCCCTCATTAAATAGTTTAAGCCCCTCACCTCAGGCTCTCTTATTTCTGATTTCTTCTCATAAATCAGTTTTGTCCATATATTACCTCCACAAACAATTGATGTACAAAAACAAACAAATAATTTTTACAACTTAATTATTTTACACAGATTCATTGACTTATTCAATTACACCAAACTGGGTTTGAACCCAGCAAAGACGCAGCCAGACTGAAGATGACAAGTCCCCATAGCATAAACACGTACACACCCACACCCCCCACACACCCACACACACACACACACACACACACACACACGGCTAACCCCACTGAAATATTAAGTGTGCACCCTCAATATGCCAGCAGGTAACCAGGACAGCTTGTGTGTTTTAAGTTAATGGAGCTACTTGGCTCAGCGCGAGCGGATTGGTCCTCACAAACACAGTATAACAGGAATGTGTGTGTGGCGCGCAAAGTTAGAGGATGTGGATTCGTCACAGTCACAATAACCATGACATGAAATTTTCATATCCTACAACAGGGATGTTCTTCTGGCAAACGGGTAGATAAATAAGGATCTCACCGAATTTGGTGGAATCTGAATCTCGTTCGTTACATTCGCCATCTTTCCTCTAATTGTCTGCACCTGCGCTTGAGTTCAGAAGCCTGTTAAAGCGCAGTATTTTCAGAGCCCCAAGACCATAAAGTTCTGAGACGCTGATTGGCCATTAAATTCACCTAGCAATAGTACATGATTGACAGATTCTCTGCAAATGTGGGTCTGTCTGATCAGCGCCCCCAGAACAGAGACGGTAGGAGTCTGTCTGTGGAAATCCACAAATGAATGACAGTAGATAGGGAAATGTAGTTTATATAATTTGTTTTGCTTATATGTAAACACTCTAGAGAGTAAAACTGACATTTATGAGTTAATTTCTAAAAATGTATTTTACGTTTCTCTCTTCTTATCAGGGAGGGCGGTGCCCCAGCCGGCCGCCACTGGAGGGGAATGAAAACAAATACTAGTTGACAGGCCAGAAACATAACAACATGCTGGCAATGAATGAGTTAAAATTATTTAACAGGTCTGTCAAAGTATATTCAACATTGATCAGAAGACAGGCGTTCGGCAAATCACACTTTGCACTTAGATGTCAACATTCATTTAATTTATGATCATTGGCTAGACATTTACATCACATTTGACAGTTCGTTCAAGAGAATAATCTTAACACGTGTTCTTAAATTGCTTAATTAAAATGCCTTTTTTAAACCTTCGATTCGGCTCTCGGCCACAGCTCCACTTGTCTCACCCGCATCTTCTAGATTCAGGCTGTCACCTAGCAAATCAGCAGCAGTCAACAGATTTATTTTATGTTCAACTACAACCAAAATTCGGATTTTGAATGCTCAGCAGTGCCTGTACACTCTACTCTAATTCTGAGTCATGACAACTTTAAAGACAGATAAATGTGCTTCAAACTAGTTTACCTAGGTTCTCATGCTATCGCTATGTCCAGTGATTAGGACTTCTACATATTTGGTGACACAATGGTAAGCTTAGAAAGGTAATGTCTTCTGACTCTTGACTTACCTCCTTCTTCTTCGTCTTTGCCACCAGACAGTGATGCTGTTCAGATCACCGTCACCTGCTCTGCTGGTTGTGCCACTGAGTTCGAAAATAAAAACTTGTGTGACCTCTGGGCCACAGTTATTTGGTCAGGCTGCTCATAAACGTGCAGCCTGCCAAATGTCGAAAGGGCAATATTATTGCCATTACTGTCAATATATAATAGAAATTTACACATTCAGTAATAAAATGTCACAGAGGATGGTTTAGGGGGATGGTCATTTAAGAAGATGGATGGGACAAATATTGTGGATAAAATCAATGAATTATTTATAACAGTAAGTTAAAATAATAAATTCTCTTCTGCTATTTAATCGATTAAAGGAATGCTCTTGATACTTTGAATCACATTTTTTTTTGTTAATTGGAGAACAGATACTAGAATGTGCAAATCAATGAAATTAGGTCCGAACTTAAGCAGGTCACATGTGGGGTGCCACAGCTTTCTGTGATTGTTGCTAATTTATTTATTCTTTATATGAATGATTAATATAAATATATCAATGATATGAAATTTCCGAGTTATTAAAATGTACAACTTCTGTTGAGGTTACACAGCTTTACCGTTCAGGAAAAATTGCCAAAATATTTTAATTATAGTAAGCAGTATACACTTTGTTTTATAAGGATCAATGAGGCAACAAAATTATATATTACTTTAACATTAAACATGACTGAAATAAAGCACCAATATTTGCTCAACCGGTGAATATTAAAAGGATTTTTTTAGTCCAATAACTTAAACTGTATAATGCATTATAAAGAGGAAACAGTTCCAGATGCAATTAATTTATTGAAAAGCAAACAAGATACAAAGATTAAAGTCCAAAAACATCGAAATTGTCTCTTTAATTGACACCACATGAGATGAGAACAATCTTTTTTTAATCAATCTACATGTTTTACCCAATGTTTAGTTTAAGAATACTAAACTATTATCATTTACACAGAAAATACAGATTGACTACATAATCTTCAGATCAGTAATTGCAGTTCTAATTACTTCTAGAAGCATTTTTTTCCCCCCAGCCACCAATACAGTTTCTACTATAAGGCTTTTAATTATACTTTTATTTGTAAAGCTTCCTGCCTGAGACCCCCCACCCCAAGAAAAATAAGTAACAATAAAAAAACAAAAAATAACTGAATGTGAGGAAAATTAAAACTGTCACAAAACAGCAGAATGAGCTTTAATTTTTAGAACAAATGAAATTCAGTTCCTCTGAGGGATTTCTCTGGAACCACTTATGTTGTCCTCCTGCATCCATGGCTCCAGACATGTCACAGTCATTCTTCCATCTTTCTGAGGCCGGGCTCTGATTGCTGCCCCAGTTCTCCTTACAGACCCAGAACCAGGCCTTCATCAAGCAGTTGTAGCGCAGTCCCATCCAGACATAATCAGTCGAGGCCTTCTTGGCTTTCTCCTGGATCCATCTCTGCTCATCCAGGCTGGTGATGGTGACCAGGTCATGGTAGTGATCTCTGCAGTAGTATAAGGCATCCTCCCAGGTTTTATTTTCATTGATCAGGATCACTTTATCTGTTACAGCAGGTATGGGAGCAAACAAAGCTATTTCCACCTTTATTTCAGTAATTATTTATAAACAAGAACAAGAAAACAAACCATGGGCAAACAAAAACAATTAGTTTGAGAAAACTTTTCATTTTGAACCAATAAGTTTCTTCAAATGAACCACTAAGAACCACTGCCTGCATGTTTTAGATTTCTCCTTGCTGATTTATACAACTTAATGATAAATAGGCAGGTGTGAAGGAGGTCATGCAGTTATTTAAACCAGGTGTGATGCAAGAGAGACACCTTACATGTGCATGGCAGTAGAGGTTGAAGAACAGTTCTGAGAACAACTACATTAATTGATTAACCCCACACATTTCTAATTAATATTGGATGAACTCACCATCATAACAGATGAAGGGTTTTTTCCGATCACATCTGTCAGTCCTCCATCTGCCTTCATCATCAAATACAGTCATGGCACATCGACCCCTATTTGGTTGTGGATTGTTTTACTGGACATTCCAGTTTCTGAAAGAGAAACTGCTTCCATCTGACCACCTCCAGGTGTCTCTGAACAGACCAAAGAATGAATAATTGTCTGCAGACTTCATCACTTCCTTCAGTTCTCCATCCTGTAGCTGCTTCATTCCACTGATCAGGTCTGTGTGTTTCTCTCTGCAGTAACTCTGAGCTTCCTGCCAGGTCTTCCTCTCTTTAATCAAGTGGTATTTCTGGATTCTATTAGTTTCTGTGGAGTAAACAGAAAAAACTCACATCACATTATTTTGCTTTATATGCCTTCTTGTTTGGAAAAAGAAGGAAGAACACAATAAAATGTCTAAAGTGTGCAATCTGGTAAATAATAAGAGCTTTAGAAAAGTCATTAAAATTATTACCATCATAACAGAGGAAATGTCTTGTATATGTACAATGATAATCTACCCATTCAAGATTACTTAAAAGAGCCCCACAGTTCTCAGGAACGTTTCCATAATCATTTGGTTCTCCTTGGTTCCAGTTTGTCTCCCTTTCATTGAACTCCACTCCAGGCAGAGACCAGTACCATGTTCTGATACCATCTGTCTGATCATACAGACCAATCCAAGCATCCCTGTTATCTCCCGCTCTGGTACTGAGGAGTCTCTTCATGTCTGTCATGTTGGACACTGTGGCCAGGTCAGTGTGTTTCTCTCTGCAGTACTGCTGAGCTTCAGTCCAGGTCTTTAGCTCATTAATGTAGTGATACTCATAGAGCTGACAGTTGATGAAACAACTCTGACCTGAACATAAACATAAATATATTGCTTTGAATTATACCAGTATTCTACCAGTATTTCTCAATAGAGATTAAAAAAGAAAAAAAAAAAACTTCATCTGGTGTACTTAAACAAAATCAGGCTAATCTCTTCAGTATCAGCCTCATTTTTTCCTCCAACAAATTCCAGTGAGTTTAGTTGTTTCCATCAACTTACCCATCAGAAAGAGCAGAATCAGACTCCACCACATCTTTGTTTTCAGATGATAACTTTTATCTCAGCTGTTTGTCGAAGAAGGAGAAAACAACAGAATCAAAGCAGACCGTAAAATACAAAGCCAACTTTTTTTTTACCTACTGAAAGAACATGAATGAATCAATCAGATTAGATTCAGACAGTGAACTGAAACATCATGCTGGGACCTTTATTCATTCATGTTTTTTTTATTGAATATTTCTTGTTAAATATCTGTAAAAAAAACTGTCTCCGAATGTTTAACTGTTTTACGCTCAGATCCAGGAACTAAATTTATATATTTAAACCAGGAAGAACAGTATGTTCTTATCAATGTTTCTTATGCAAACAATCTCTAAACCGTGTGGAGGAGATAAAGACATAATCAAATAAACCAACATCTATTTATCAGGAAGATAATTCAGTCAAACACATTCCTGAAAGTAATAAAAACACTAAACATAAAAAAATAAAAATCACCAACATTTCTCATCAATGTGAGCTACTAGTATCACCACCATATTGGCTCCATGTTATGTTACATAATATAGAGCTCTGCTTAATCCAGCATCTAAAAATAAAGAGAATGGTTCTACTGTACACCTAACATGACAGGACTGTCCACCTACAGAGAGGAAAAGCAAGGACAGCATTAATCAGAGAAGCAGCAGAGGGGTGCTTGGTTACTCTGGAGGAGCTACAGAGATCCACAAATGAGCAGGTGGAATCTGGCAATGGGACAGCTAGTAAATCTGGTGTTTATGGTATATGGACAAGAAGAGAAATCAAAGAAAGTCTTAAGTTTGAAATTTTTCAGTAGGTGTATAGAGAAAACTTTCTTGGAAAAAGTTTCTGGTAAGAAGAGACAATAATTTAACTTATAGGCCTACATGTAAAACACCATTACACGTATCGGAATACACCATCCTTTCAATGAAACATGGTAGTAGCAGCATCATGTTGTGGGGATGTGGGAATACAGACACTAGTTAGAGTTACTAGGAAGACGAGCAATCCTAAAAAATAGAAATTGTAAAATTCTACGAAAACATGACACTCAGTCATTTATCACAACACATACTGTTTTGTTGAAATGTCCTATTCAAAATCCAAGATTTGAAAGTTCATATTCACAGTTGCTCTCTCCAGCCTAACAAATGAGTCTTAAAAACGCCAAAGCTGGTGGCAACAAGAGCCTGTCATGCATTTTTACTGGTTAAAATGTGAGCATTAAATTGCTTTTTTAATAAGCTAATCTAAAAAAACATGTAATTCTTTGAAATATATTTTTGATCAATACATTTAAACAAAGTGCAGAGAGTAAGTTTAGACTTACAGCTTCTCCTGTATGTTGTGATGGAAGCAGTCTTCAGTGAAATGATTGAACTAACACAGATCTCTCAGTATTATTCCAATATAAAGATTTGCGTAGTAAACCAGGAGAGCAACCGGTTGCATGAGAATTATGTTATTAATAAATCATGCAAAGAGGAAAAAGTTCTGAAAGAATAGCCTCTGTGCGTTGATCAAAAAACAGAAATAGAATCTAGTTTTAAAAGCACCTTTAAACAAAAGTCAATGGTTGTTTTGCCTTTAGTTGAGTAATTTATATGAGTTATCAGCAGAGGTGTCAAGTAACGAAGTACAAATACTGTACTTAAGTACACTTTTTAGGTATCTATACTTTACTCCATTACTTATTTTTCCTCCTACTTCCTACTTCTACTCATTACATTCTGACACAAGTATCTGTACTTTCTATTCCTTAAATTTTTTAAACAAACGTTACTCGTTACTCTTGGCTTCTGTTTAATGCAGAGATCACGGATTAGCGGACCGAGGTCAGGTGTTATGCGGAAAAGTGCATGCCTGCAGGGATATACACTCACCGGCCACTTTGTTAGGTACACCTGTCCAACTGCTCGTTAACACTTAATTTCTAAGCAGCCAATCACATGGCGGCAACTCAGTCCATTTAGGCATGTAGACATGGTCAAGACAATCTCCTGCAGTTCAAACCGAACATCAGTATGGGGAAGAAAGGTGATTTGAGTGACTTTGAACGTGGCATGATTGTTGGTGCCAGAGGGCTGGTCTGAGTATTTCAGAAACTGCTGATCTACTGGATTTTCGTGCACAACCATCTCTAGGGTTTACAGAGAATGGTCCGAAAAAGAAAAAACATCCAGTGAGCGGCAGTTCTGTGGGTGGAAATGCCTTGCTAATGCCAGATGTCAGAGGAGAATGGCCAGACTGGTTCGAGCTGATAGAAGGGCAACAGTGACTCAAATAATCACCCGTTACAACCAAGGTGGGCAGAAGAGCATCTCTGAATGCACAGTACGTGGAACTTTGAGGCAGATGGGCTACAGCAGCAGAAGACCACACCGGGTGCCACTCCTTTCAGCTAAGAACAGGAAACTGAGGATTACAATTTGCACAAGCTCATCGAAATTGGACAATAGAAGATTGGAAAAAGGTTGCTGGTCTGATGAGTCTCGATTTCTGCTGCGACATTCGGATGGTAGGGTCAGAATTTGGCGTCTACAACATGAAAGCATGGATCCATCCTGCCTTGTATCAACGGTTCAGGCTGGTGGTGGTGGTGTCATGGTGTGGGGAATATTTTCTTGGCACTCTTTGGGCCTGTAATGAAGAGGTCTTCATTACTGGGACTATTTTTATGTATATAGTTTTATGTAAATAGCTTGTAGCACTTTTAAGGGCCCTTTGCACTTTATTAAAAACAGCTTGCTTAGCACTAGGACACTTTATTGGGCACTGCATTGCAAATTT
>NW_024038645.1:0-20711 GCF_016077235.1 Cyprinodon tularosa | reverse complement strand
AACGCTTTACTATTGTTGAGAGGACTAGAGTACCACAATATATTTGTGGTATTTATAGTTATAGACAGATGCCTGCCTTTAGTGCATTTTATAAAGGGCTCAAAAACATTAATGTATAAAAAATGACGAATAACAGCCGATGCCAACATCAATATATCCTGCATCCCGAGTATGGACACAACTTCAACTCCATCCATCCATCCATCCATCCATCCATCCATCCATCCATCCATCCATCCATCCATCCATCCATCGCTTCCCTTTAAGCTGCAACAGTCATTATCCTACTTCACAGCCAAAGTCTATATATTGAACCTTATATTTCAAAAATAATTTCTACACTAATCTTTATTATTTGTGCTTTCATTCTTGCAGGTTTCTTATACTTTAATTTTTAGTCTGTGTCCTGTGAATCTGGCTGTCTCTGGGTTGGCTGGCACAGCTATTTCGTATTTCTTGTTGAGCTACAAAAGACAAAAAGATATGTTGAATTTTATTATAGCATTGCATATTTTTTCTTGTAAACTTGGCGATACATTTTATTGCATGTTGCATATGTCAGTAAATCTATTTCTGTCACACTCCGGGTTCTATCCGGGTGCAGGCCAGGTTTTCTCTCTCTCTCCTCTCAGGGATGGACGGGCAGGTGCACTACATCTGAGGTGATCCCCACCCTTCTTAAGGAGCTGGAAGCAGGAGGAGGGCGTCAGTTCGTTAACGCCACAGCGTTGGTAACAGACCAAACCCAAGCCTAGTCCTAGTGAAAGTAAAACCCTAGTCTAAATTCAGTTCTGATCCTTTTTCTGCAGAACCCTTGTTTCTGACCCCTAGACCCAGCCGTGAACCGTAGACCTTGGACCCTCCGCCAAGAGAAGGATCTCGGGTTAACCACCGTTCAGACCTCCTACAGTACCTGCGATCACCTGCCTGTCCACCCTCGAACCTCCAACCAGGGAGAGAGTACTGGTCAGCACACGGACCACCGGGGACACTTCCCCCCCAAGACCGGACCACAGCCTCTCTACTGTGAGTGTCAGCCCCACCAAAATCCTCCAGCACAGTTTCCTCTCATTCACCAGGCTCATCTTCTCTGCAGAAGCCCAGAAGAACCTGACCAGACCAAAATGCTTCCAGTTCATGTCCACTATCTTGTTTTTCAAAAAAACCTCTTAAACCTTCTCCTGCCTCTGTAGTTGCTCTTGTCCAGAGTCACCTTCAATTATGACAGAACGAACTGACCAACCTGACTCTGGTGAGCAGCTACGGAGTGCGATTTCCCATCAGGGCCTGTTACTAGGCCAGCATGAAACCCTGATTCAAACCATGGTCCAGCAGCAAACTCAAGTTATGCAGACAATGAGCACTCTCACCCACAAGCTTCAGGATATGAAAGCCATGCTGAACTTAAATCAACCTACCTCCGTTTCTCCTCCAGCTCCAAGGCCTCCCGCCGTATCCGCTCTGCCGCCCATTCCCGGAGTCGGTGTCTCAATCCCAGTCCCCGAACCATTTTCAGGTGATCTGAGTAAGTCTAGAGGGTTCCTCCTCCAATGTTCTTTGGTTTTCAGTTGCTCCCCACAATCTTTTCCGGATGACGCTCATAAGATAGCTCATATTGTTGGCCTTCTTAGAGATCGTGCTCTTAGATGGGCAGAATCTTTTATTGATGAGACCTCAATCTATAATTACTCCTATGCTGACTTCTTAGATCTTTTAAAAAAAAACTTTTCCTCTTCCCTTAGCAAGGAGGAGGCAGGCAAAAGATTGTGAGGCTGAAGCAGGGAAACCGATCAGTTGCTGACTTCAGCGTGAACTTCCGCACTCTGGCCGCTCAGGCTGCGTGGGACAGCCGCGCATTAAAGACGGCTTTCCTCAACTCTCTCTCAGATAGGCTTAGAGACGAGCTGGCCACCCGCGATAAGCCCAATAGCCTGGAGGGGCTAATTGATCTAGCCGTTCGGGTAGACGAACGTCTCCGTGAGAGGACTCGTGAGAGGCGGGGCCGGGACCGCTCCCCTGCTCAACGTTCCAGTCTTCCGGTTCCTGTGGTGTCACATCAATCACAACCGTCTGTTTCTGGTAGTAAGCCTATTGATGAGCCCATGCAAATTGCGATTCAGAAATAGAAGGTGTCTTTACTGTGGTGCTGCCGGCCATTTTCGTTTATCTTGTCCCCTTCGCCCCAAAAGACCTGGCCCACCAGTAGTTCAGGGAATACTGGTGGGCACATGCTCCGAGACTCCCAGTTCTAGGTTCCTGCTACAGGTTGTAATTTGCCTTCAGGACAAGCAGCACCCTGTTTCCGCCTTGGTTGACTCAGGTTCTGAGCAAAATCTCATCGATCCAGCCTTAGTTAAACATTATAATATTCTGGTCCGTACTTTACCATCCCCCATCTCTGTCACAGCCCTTGATGGTAGCCCACTAGCTACTATAACTCAGCAGACTCTCCCTTTTCTGTTTATCTCCTCTGGTAATCATCATGAATCCATTTCTTTTTTTGTTTTCCTACAAGACACTCACCTATAGTTTTAGGTTACCCTTGGTTAGCTGCTCACAACCCTTACATTAACTGGAGAGACTCGCGTATTGAGACCTGGAGCTCCGGTTGTCTGGCTACTTGTCTCCAATCTGCTCTCCCTCACACCTTGGCTAGTCCTGAACTTCCTGACGTTCCTTCTGATCTGTCTAATGTGCCGCCCGAGTACCATGACCTCCACCTAGTTTTTAGCAAAGATCTGGCTCTTAGCCTCCCGCCGCATCGCCCTTATTATTCTTTCCACTTCCAGATTTGGCCCTAACACTGCTGACTGGAACATTCAGAAGTTTAGAAAGCCCTCTGTAACCAATGCCATCACTGAGGTCGTGAAGGTCCTGAGAAAGTTCTTTACTTTTACCCATCATGAGAAGTTTTTTGTGTGATACCAGAGACATCTTTTTGGAGGCCATCATTTGGGACTAAACCAGCTGATATTAATTTGCACTGACAATGGGCAGGATTGCTTTCTAATTACACAGAGATTTTGACTAGTGTCTTGGCTTTCCATGCCTGTTTACAACTCCCCTTCTTCACATGTTCAATACTTTTTCCCTGTGCCATTTCATTATATTACAGAGAACTTAATTTCTGGACATCTATGGTTTGAAGCTGTTGAAAGTCCCAGCCAATCACCTGAACCTAATCCAATAGAAAATCTATGGAGAGCACAAAAGTTCAGAGTTCATAGAAGAGGCTCACAAAAGCTTCAAGATTTGAAAACTATGGGCCGGATTTATCAAGATCCAATTTTGCGTGCAGTAATTTGCGCTCGCAAACTGGAATTTTGCGTAAGGGGCTGAACCATGGTTTGCGGGTGATTTAACAAGAGCGATTGCGTAACTGGTGGCAGGTGCAAAACTGTTGGAGACGCCCTATTTAAACGATGGTTTTGCGCGTTTTGTGGTTTGCGGCAAACCAGTTTGTAGTTTGTGCAAACTAGTGCATTAAGAAATTTTAATCTTACAGTGACACACCCACCCCCTCTAAAAAAAAATAAAAAAAGAATAATAATAATAATATATATATATATATATATATATATATATATATATATATATATATATATATATATATATATATATATATATATATATATATATATATATATATATATATATATATATATATATATATGTGTGTATATAAAACTTTGGCAACCTTTATTTCCTAAGGTGGTATGTGGCTGAATTTCTACTTCACTGCAGTAAAAAAACAAAAAACAAAAAAAAACAGGTGTTTTGTATTGGCCTGTAGAAAAATGCACATACCAAATGGCTCACAAGAAGTGACTGTGGATAAGATTACTGCGCTTACGCATCCCTGCAGCATTGGCATGTTCCTCCACAGGCGCAAGAGGGAGGTCGGGGTTCTCCGGTAGGGCGTCAGGGCGACATGGCATTTAGAACGTCGGGCAACACTTCTGAAAAACGAGATTGGGAAATACCCGATGCAAAAAAAGTTCAATGTTGCAAGGAGTTTTGTGATATCTGGTATTGCGTGGGTCCTCCTTGTGGCTGGCTCCAAATCCTCGAACAGCTCCAAAATGACAATGCTGCATAAACGATATGTTTTGATGATCGTTTCCTCGTTCATTCCAAAAATATTCACACGGAGTGAAAAACTGCGTTCTCTGCGTCTCCTTGCTTCATTTCGATGTCTCCTTCTTGCGACAATAACCGCTGCCATGTGTGCGCAATTACGCATACAGACCATTTGCACCTTCTTTTGAAACGTGTTAAATATAGAGTCAGATACCGTTAGCAAAATCGCTTTCAGGTTTGATAAATCACTTTGCGAGTGCTAAATTAATATATTTACATGTTCTCCTCCCACAAGACGCACTTATGCGTGTAAACGCCCAATATTGAATATTCATTGCAGAAAAAGTACTAAATGAATAAGAGGCGCTATTTAGCACGTTTTAAAGACCAAATCCTTTTAGCACGCTGTTGATAGATCAGTTTGTACATTTTTTAGCATGCGCAGTGAAATAGCTCACGTTTTAATACACGCAAACCTTTGATAGATCCGGCCCTATCTGTATTTACAATGGGCCAAAATCAAACCTGAGCAATGCATGCGACTATTTTTTCCATACAGGAGGCGTCTTGAAGCTGTCATTGCCAACAAAGGTTTTGTACAAAGTATTAAATGCATCTTAATGAATGTGTTCAATACTTTTTCACTTTATTACACATAACTTAATTTCTGGACATCTATGGTTTGATTTCTTTGTATGTGTCAATCGCGTGGATATTTACCGGCGTCCGGGAAAAGTGTCATGTCAATTGCACCTCTAGAAATATATTAACTGAGAAAAATGGTAGTGTGTTCAATAATTATTTCACCCGCTGTACTTCATTGCAGCAAAAACATTTGTCATTATTCAGTCTTCACTGTGGATGTTCCATGTATGTAAAGGTTTATGTTAATGACGGTAAAGGTTATACCTTATAACTTTTTCCTCAAACCGATTTTTCCCCCCCAAGATAATACACCTAAAGCAATAACACCCAACTCCTGGGCCCCAGTGTGGTACGGTCCGTGTGTCATTTGGTATCTACACTGCCAAATAAAAATAAAAAAATCTTAAAATAACTGTATTTACCCTTAATTTAAGTAGGTAAATGAGATAGTCTTCCAATAGAATGGGTATGTTTACCCTTAAAAGAACATAATTAGAAAAGTGCTTGAAAAAATGTTTGTTTGTTTTTTTCTGGTTTTAAATGTAAATTCTCTCACTTACTGTACCCACTCAAGCCAAAAAAGTGCACTTACTTTAAAAACAATTTACTTACTAGGATTTCAATGTTTTACAGTGTAGAGTGCTGCAGGATAAAAGTATACATTTTCCTGTAAAGAAAAATAGTATACAGATGTTTTTCAAAATTTTAATCGGTCCACAATATACAAATATTAATATATTAAAATGTATGATTATGCACCAATAGGCTTAGTAGTTTGGGGTCCCATCCCCGAGTAAAGAAACTGCTTGAACCTGGCAGCTACATGATAGAGCGGAGGAATTGCTTAAGATTCAAGGCAAAAAATAAATAGAACATGGAATAAAAGACAGTGAGCAACTGTCAAGCTTTTTTATGCTAACCTTTGGATGCAAATGGGCTCACGTGCCATGCTGAGGATGTTTACGAATGCTTTGGATTAGCTGAGCTGGCAACTTCTTGTTTTTACCATTTTGATGAGTAACTAAAATTTAGCTTCTTTATTCCATCATTTTTACATAGCAGAGGAACATGAAATATTTTTTAACAAAAAGGTTTTTTCTAACAAAAAGGTTTTCAGACCTTCTGCTCTCCTGAAATAAGTATTCTAACATCTTGATGGTCTTCATGTTTTAAGCCCAAAACGAAAGGAATCTTCTAGGATTTTATGTGATTGACCAACAAAAGGCATGTAATTGTCAAGTGAACTACATACAGCTTTAAAAAACAAACAAACATTAAGTTATTTTTAATGGTGTTGCAATCTCTACTAGATTTAATTCTATGATTTATACTCCTTATATGGCTTTTGCCACACCGCCTTACCTTTTGATAGGAGGTCGGGTTGGGATCATTGGTGCTTCTCCATAGTGACCATGGTCACCATGGTACTCTGTTCTAAGTTGTTGTTTTTGGCTGTCCATTAAGTTTCAGCTTGAACACCCTGTCTTAGTAAATAAGACAAAAAAGAAATAAGAAACCACATTTTATTTTTCCTTCCATTTCATTTTGACCCAAAACGGGGTTAAAACCACATTAAATTACAATATGTTAAAAAAAAAGTACTTAAAGGGGAGCAAATAATTTTTCATGGTAATGAAGCTATGAATCCAGAAAATGTTGCTTTTACCTCCACAGTATATACAAATTATACTATACTTCCCTATGTCAACCCCTCAATTAAGAGCTCTGGGAAATGTTGTGATGGCAGAAGCCACTCTAAATTGTCTAAAAGGATGTTTACACGGTTTTCTTCCTTTGAGGAAAATATTATTTTGAGAAAGACTGCCTGCCTTCCAATGTTGAACATGGTAAAATTGAATCAGCTTTTTTATTCATATTAAATTCCAAGTCTTTCACTAAAGTTTTTCTATTTTGTGCAGTTGTTATCAACTGTATTTACAGGCAGAAAAAGTAGTTTTCAAAATGATAGCTGTACAAAAGTTAATTCTTGTTCATGAAAATTCCTACCTTCCCAAAGTTCTTAAACGCACCACACACATAGCACTCAGTTCGCAGCAGACAGCGGTTTAATGATCTGCAGTGTGTGCGACCATAGAGCCGTGAGTTAATATGTGGTTTTGTGTTACACTTCGTGTTTGTGTTAACCTCCTTTGCCTACATTGATAGCTTAGCAGTAGTTTGCTGCCGTTTTTATTGTGTATTTTATGGTCAACAGATAGCTAAAGTGAGTGATTTGTTTTTAGCTGCTAACTAACTGTAAGCTAGATTTATGTTGCAGTATTGCTAATCCCTGTTGATTATACATTGCATGCTGAATGCTGGTGTGATATGTGAGCCTTTGAGTTTATTTTATTTTCTATGTTCTGAATCTGTACTGTGTGTTTGTATTTCAGAAACCACACACAGACCCTAACAGGTCCTTAAATGCAGATAAATCAATCAAACCTGATTAAAGGAGTCTGCCTCTTCTTACTGCAAGCAACAGAACATCTCTAAAGTGTCCTGACCCGACACCCTGAAGTGATTGTTGCCACCTAAGTTCCATATACAGTCAGTCCATCATAAAATATCAAAGTTCTCTTAGTCTGAAATCAAACCATGCATGGCTGCATCAACAATTATTAGCTTCTGTTTTAGTGGTGCATTTACTTGTACTACATCTTTAATGCAGATTACCTGCATATTACTTTAGTTGAGAAGAATAGGATAACGTATATTTTACAGAATACATTGTTCCATTTTTATTTTCTATTCTCTGTATTCAAAAGTATAGTAAGTTGTTGGGATCCAGAGGCTTGCCCTCCAGAGGGCGCCGAGGATCCCCTTCTGTTGTATGTTTTTTCTGTTAGGACTGGGGTTACTGTTGGGATTTGGGGATCTGCCGCCTGTCTCCAGCAGAGAGCGCTGTGGGTCTCCTGGGCTGGAGCCCTCACCACACCTGAGGATCATCAGCCCAACAGGAGACCTTCCTACATAAGCAGCAGTCAGATCTTCCTTCCACGCCGCAGTGTTGACCAAGTTTGAAAACCCGACTGAAGTCTGAAGCTCTGGATGAGCTTTGTCTGGAAACCTGCCTGCCTGTCCAAGGAAGCCAAACCATGAAACGTTTCAACACATTACCAAACTGTATTGATACTGTGTCGATACTGTGTCACTGAATACTGACACCTGCTGGACATTAAAAATCCCTACAGGCAACATGGTTGACAGAGTTAACTGACACTGATTTATTATATACACTAATATGATGCAATTCATTGTATGATGCATTGTATTATTATTAAAACATATTTGATATTTTAGACACAGTCAATGAATAATGAGAACCTGCATCATAATGTAATAATCTCTAAGTAAACATGTAGTAAATGAAGATGCTTGTTCACTGGTATTTTTTTTACAAATTTTTATTCAAAAAAATAAGTTGTTGCAACGTTTTGAAATTCAGTCTGTTGCGCTTTTTTGATATTAGTTCTCCAGCTGTGGAAAACACCCGCTCACACGGCACAGATGAAGCTGGAGTGCACAAAAATTTTAAGGCCAGGCGGAAGAGGTTTGGATAAACCGTCCTTTGGTTTTTCCAATATACAAGAGGATCCTGGGACCTCGCAATATTGCCCTCTGCCATGTATCTCTGCACCTCAAGGATGGCATCAGCTGTGGCACTTTTGGTCTGCCTCCCCACTTCGAGATCAAAATGTTCCCAAAGGTGGTCTAATAAAAAAATAGTATTTTAGTACATGATTTACAAACAACAAAGAAATGATGCTCAATATCATGCCTGAAGTGGGGGCAGACAGCTGTTGTGAAGATGTTCCCGGCTGGGGCTCATTTGAGCTTCCAACTATTGAGGCACATTCTGTCCGCAGTCTGCTGAGGGCCTCATTGCACTTAGAGGAACTGTGGAACCCAAGTGATTTAAATCTGGGGTCTAGAAGTGTTGCCAGGGTCAACACACTTAATGACTCCAGGTTGGAAGCAGTGTCTGTAACTCGACACTTCAGGTGTTCATGTAGGTGTCGTGCTGTGTCAGTGTGCAAGGTTGAAGCATTACGCTCAAGTGCCATATAGAGCATTTTCATCATTGGGATGACCTTTGATCCTGACACTCGCCTCTCTGCAGACAACTCCACTGTAGCTTGATGGAAAGGAGCAAGCACAAGTAGTGTTTCTCCTATTATGGTAAACTCATCAGCTGTAAGTGGAGTCAAATCTGTTTTTAGAGAGGCCAGAGATACCCACACTGCTTCCTTCTCATCATGCAGCCTTGACAGCATTTCATACGTGCTGTTCCAGTGTGTTGGCACCTCACTGATAAGTTTCAGGGTTGGTTGCCCCATCTGTTGCTGCACTTGAGCAAGCTTCTCCTTGGCTGTGGTGCTTGATCTGAAGTATGTGACAATGTGCCTGGCTTTGTGTCTGATGGATGTAAGAGTGGGGATCTGATCACATGATTTTCTAACTAATAAATTGAGACTATGTGCAATGCAAATTGAGTGCCGAATTTGGAGCTGTCTAGCGCATGCAATCATGTTTGGTTCTGCGTCGGTCACAAGACACTTTACTTTATTTGTTATAGCCCAGTCCTCCATCATGGCCCTTTTTACTTGGGCCAAATTGTCAGCAGTGTGACTTTGTGGAAAGTATTGCACACCTAACACAGATGTACACAGCTGCAAATTTTCATTAATGTAGTGGCAGGTTAGAGCCAAGTAAGCCTCCATGTTCACAGATATCCACATGTCAGCGGTTATACTCACTGCCACAGCCTGCTGTACTTCCATTTTCACTCGTTCCCGTTCCTCCTCGTACTTTTTGGCCAACAGTTGTTTGATGGTCTGAAAACCACACCAAGTCAAACCAGAAGAAAATCAATATATTTAAAATAAATTTGATGAATAAACTACCACTTTAGATAATTTCCACACAAAACTTTCTGGTTGGCAAAACATGACGGCTCAAGGAGCTGAACCAGCTCCCTGAACCCTTCATTCTCCACAACAGCAAGGGGCTGGCAGTCCTTTACAATGAAATTAAGCACAGCCTCATCAAGCATCTGCTTCCTAGAAGCTTGATGGTTAGTGTAAATTAGTAAAGTGTAAATTATTCAGAATTATCAATAAAACAAAGTCAGTAAGTTGTAAAATACCTGTATACCTGAGTTCATCATGGGTGTATCATGGATTTCACTCTCATGCTTGGCCCTATAATGCCTCAGCATTGAGGAGGTGCTGTTATTTAAATATGCAAGCTCTGTTGAGCAATTGCGACATTTAACCTGCAGAAAATAACACTGACAGTAAACTAAAGGTCACTTTGAAATGAATTTCTACTCAGAAAATCAAGTGGAAACTCTGAGAGGTACAGGATGAAACAAGGAAATTAAAACAAATACCTTATTTTCCGAAATGACATCATAGTGGTCCCACACGGCAGAAACCTTTCTTTTTGCTTGAGGAAGCTCCATAATTTTTGATAAATTTTATATTTGCAAAACACGCAAGATTGTTTTGGCAGATGCATCTCGTTGGCAGATGCACTTCCTTATAAAGGCTTGTCAATCAGTTCGAAACATCGGTCAGGTGACCGATACAGGAACTGTTTCGGTCACGTGACTTTTCCGTAGCGATACACACGTCGACACAGGTTTGGCTCTATGAGGCCGACACATGCGCCGACGCATCGGTGTTGCCCGACGCATCACTACAAACCTGAAGACAATCAGACTGGATTCTCCAACCAGCTCTCAAGGGAGAGCTAGGAAACTAATTCAAGGTCTGAATCTCACTAGACTGAAGCTAGACGCTGCTGCTGCTGAGCTCCCTGCTGAATCCACAATCTCTGGACCCAACCGGTTCCCCCTCTCTAAAGATCTGTCAGAACCTCTCCAGGTACAAACTCTGAAAACTCACTCTGTCAAGACATCCTTGCAACTTGGCTAACCAAACTATCCCCTTCTTCAGATTACTCTGTGAAACCGAGTCCCGGACCAGTACCAGTACCAGTTCTACTGTTAACCTGTTGTGTGCAAATCTTTATTAAACTGCTGAACTTTTACCCCTGACTCCGTGGTGTGTTCTGCGTTTGGGTTTAGCTCCACTAAAACCCATCATGACATAAGTATATTCTTGTTTTGAATGTTGTTGAGTTGTAGTTTATACTGTATTTACCTCCTTTGTTTCACTTTATATTGTTGTATATAAAGTGTATATATGCTGACATTAACAGGGTTTGAGAAAAACTGAGTAATCTTATATCTATATATTTTATATCTCATATCCTATATCTATATATTGTATATCTTATATCTATATATTTTCATGAACCTCCACAACAATGGGTCAGGAGCACCATTTTAAAAAACAAATCTATAGTAACAACCAATTCTTCTTGCCCAAGGAAGCACCCCTTTTTATTTTTTACAATTAGGAATGTTCTTAACTAACTTGGGTGGTGTAGCTCTCAGAGGCAGTGGAGACAGTCACAGCAGCTCAGTGGGTTCATGGGATCAGAACTAGCTCGCAACGCAAAGGGGCAGGCAGCAACTGCTTTTTGGTCCATCGATGGGTGGAGATTAGAAAACTCATCATTCGCTGTAAAAGAACCAGCAGGGTTATCCTCGGTTTTCAGTTCAGGTTCTTCTTCAACAGGGATTGACCACGGTTCTGAAGATTGCACCACATGAAGAGTGATGCTAATTGACCGAGGTCTGGTCAAAGAGGGGAAAAAAAGGGTGTTCTAGTAGTTTTAAGGCTTCCACATTGGCATGGTTCAGGATCAGTGTTGGGCACGTTACTTTGAAAAAGTAATTAGTTATAGTTACCAGTTACTTCTCCCAAAAAGTAACTGAGTTACTAACTGAGTTACTCCACAATAAAAGTAACTAGTTACTAGTAAAAGTAACTATTACGTTACTTTTGCGTTTCTCGCCCCCGTAACCCTCACCACCCAGCCCCCACCTTCTCGCGGTGTGTTTCCAAAGCCAGCTGAATAGAGTGGACGACAAAGACAAGAACCTGCAGAGAGTTTTGCATTTATTGCAACTCAACGTAAATGACATCAGGGAAAGCGATGTGACGTTTTTTAACAGGGCATTCAGATCTGGTGAAATTAATAACTGGGGATGTCTAATTCTGAAATCCTGTGTGTTTGGGTTGTTATAGATACTGCAACATCTATCTATCCATCTATCTATCTAGATGTATACTCTGCGTGTGACATAAAATATGGATCTCCATCCCTGCCACAAAGGCCATCAAATAATGTTTAAAATAAAAAAATACAGTAGGTTGAAAAACTTCAACTCCATCCATCCATCCATCCATCCATCCATCCATCCATCCATCCATCCATCCATCCATCCATCCATCCATCCAGATTTCTCCCTTTCATTTGATCGTTCACGCTCTCCATAGTTCTCCTGTGGCGCGAGCACAGGGCGACTGTTGCGCGCCTTTAGCGAGCATGCGCGTTTCCTGTCGCTTGCGCGGTGACTAGTAACGCTGTTACTTTCAACGCCGTTAATCCCATCACTGTTCAGGATTAGATGTCAGAGGCTATGACAAAACACAGCTATAACCTGATCCTCAACATGGATGTTGTAATTCTAAACCATAACACTGGTTACAATGTGAAAATATTCGATGCCAGCATTGGCCTTAAAATCCTGTAAACGTTATATTGCTTTTTGTCACAGAGAATGCCAGCTTGCAGAGACTTCCCTTCACTTTGGATGACATAGTTACTTCTGCGTTGTTGAGGCTTGTTGACACATGACGGCTAACGCTGCTGTAATAGATAGCATCCAATTACGTCATATTTTCGGGATGTAACGCCTGATCAACATGCACAGCCATGAAAGGAGGGGTCAACAACTACATTGTAGCTAAAAGTTCTGACTGTATATGGATAGGCCTACTGTAAAATGTGTCCTGATGCCGAAGTCTTGTGTTAAGGATGCAGTAGTCATGCCTGGGAAGTAGATAAACCATCTTTCTATCATTTTCCAACAGAGAAAGGACCCAAAAAATCTGTTTGGATGCCAGCTTTACGAAGGATCAGCGAAAATGGCCAAACTTGGGATCCAAAGTCAAAGTGGACCTAAATGTGTGGTAGGCATTGATATTGAATTATTAAGTCTTGAAATTAGAAGATGAGAACTTATCATGAATTATCCCGTTTTAGTGAAGCAGGATGTGGAGACAAAGTTTCTTTGTTCAAAATGAAAATAAAAATAAAAACTGTCAAAAAATGAAATAAGCAATGCTCTTTAGAATTCTTTAGGCCAATAAAAAAAAAAAAATGAATCCTAGAAAGACTTTCATGGTGTGACTTCGGGTGGAGACACCAACCAGCAGTCACCTTCTCTATCCGCTCTGCCGCTCTGTTTGCATGGCAGGCTCCTCTGATCCCCCTATATTTCTTCCACCTCTAGAGGCTAGATCAGGCCAGCCATAACCTCTCCCTGCTCATTCTCCCTGGCAGGGTTCTCAAAAATATGACTGTATTACGGTAATACTGACCACCGGTAACTTCTCCCCCTCCTTCAGCGATTTGCTACCCCGATGGACTTATCCACCTTCCAGCTATCCTCAGTCAGCTGTATCCTCTCCCTGACCTGGTTCTGTTTCCCTGGCATTTAAGAGCTAATTTTTATCAATCATATCCTCCCTCATGTTTTGGTAGAAGGTTTTAGTGGTATTCATAAAACATCATGACTCAAGTTTAAAGTCTACTCTGAGTACTGTCTATTGTTGTGGCTGCTAAGCAAATGTTTAACCACCGCTAAGAGGACGGCGATCTTTAGTAGGCCCGCACCTGGATGTGTGATATAAACTCAATGCTATCTATACATGTTTGAGGCATTGACATGCTGGGATATAGCATTTATTTCAATGAAATATCCCCACTTTAAAGCTATAATATAGCAGTAGTTTTCACACAATATCCCTTTAATACAGTTTCAAAACTCACACCGAGCCATAGCTTTGTTGAGCTGTTTATTCCAATAATGGTTTTATGGGACTCTCTACACATAAGACTCTGTTTTTAAAATCACTCGCATTTTTCCAAATATGAAAAACATCTACTTAGAAAGTTAGACGGTATTTAATGTAACTATATATCTTGAATTGTGTTCAGTTTGTTATGATTCATTTCAACTTTCTAAATATATACATATATGTGTGTATATATATATATATATATACAGTGGGGCAAAAAAGTATTTAGTCAGCCACCAATAGTGCAAGTTCTCCCACTCAAAAAGATGAGAGAGGCCGGTAATTTTCATCATAGATATACCTCAACTATGAGAGACAAAATGAGAAAAAAAATCCAGAAAATCACATTGTCTGATTTTTTTAAGAATTTATCTGCAAAATATGGTGGAAAATAAGTATTTGGTCAGTTACAAACAAGCAAGATTTCTAGCTCTCACAGACCTCTAACTTCTTCTGCAAGAGGCTCCTCTGTCCTCCACTCGTTACCTTCATTAATGGCACCTGTTTGAACCCGTTATCAGTATAAAAGACACCTGTCCACAACCTCAAACAGTCACACTCTAAACTCCACCATGGCCAAAACTAGAGAGCTGTCAAAGAACACCCGAAACAAAATTATAGACCTGCACCAGGCTGGGAAGTCTAAATCTGCAATAGGTAAACAGCTTGGTGTGAAGAAATCAACTGTGGGATCAATTATTAGAAAATGGAAAACATACAAGACCACTGATAATCTTCCTCGATCTGGGGCTCCACGCAAGATCTCACCCCGTGGGGTCAAAATGATCACAAGAACGGTGAGTAAAAATCCCAGAACCACATGGGGGGACCTAGTGAGTGACCTGCAGAGAGCTAGGACCAAAGTAACAAAGGCTACCATCAGTAACACACTACGCCGCCAAGGACTCAAATCCTGCAGTGCCTGACGTGTCCCCCTGCTTAAGCCAGTACATGTCAAGGCCCGTCTCAAGTTTGCTAGAGAGCATTTGATTGATCCAGACGATGACTGGGAGAATATCATATGGTCAGATGAAACCAAAATAGAACTTTTTGGTAAAAACTCTACTCGTCGTGTTTGGAGGAGAGAGAATGCTGAGTTGCATCCAAAGAACACCATACCTACAGTGAAGCATGGGGGTGGAAACATCATGCTTTGGGGCTGCTTTTCTGCTAAGGGACCAGGACGACTGATCCGTGTGAAGGAAAGAATGAAAAGTGAGATTTTCATCCCCGTAAACTCCCGCAGATCTCCCTGATTTTCGTCAGTTTCCGACAATTTGCTATCCGCGCTTGTCTGCGTTTGTCGTGCCACAAATTGTCGGAAACGGACTCTGACGTATGTGGAGAGTGATCAGCTGTACTAATGGCCCTAATTAGCATATGAATGCAGCAAACCCGCGCGGCTGGCCAGGTCTGGCTTGAATAACCTACTCAGTATTGGCTGAAACCACTATTCTCAAACAAGTGAAATCGCTCGTGATTGGCAGCAAAACCACACGTGGCCACGCCAGGCTTTAATTTTCTTACTGAGTATTGGACGGAACCACTTCTTTTTAAACAAGTAAAGTCGCTCGTGATTGGTTGGCATATATATATATTTACATATAAATTTACATATATATATATTTATGAATATATATTTATTCATTCATATATTTATTCATTCATATGCTGTGTATGTATGTTATCCTACACTACTACACAATTATTAGGCTACCATCAAGGACATGAATGAATTTATACAGGAAATGAACATTTGCCAGGAAGCTGTTTATGCAAAGAAAGAGCTTTATTAAAACACACACAACTATATACAACGCGTATCCAAACACATGCGTATCTAAAAATTACAACTCCGTGAACGGTCCGTTTGCTTCCTCGGGGTTGGAGGTAACTGGCAGGTCCGATGTGCAGACGCCTACTGTGCGTGGCCCTGTTCTTCGGCATCGCTTCTAACCGGGACTGCAGCTTAACACAGAGTTCAGTGAGATCCGGCCTACGAAATGGCGGCGACCGTACAATCCATCCAGAGACACTGCCGCCGACGCCATCTTCTTCGTCCGAAAATGAGGCCGACGGAGGCGGACTTCCAGAGTTCCACTCCCTCATCTGCTAGCACACTCTGCCTCGCTTTCAGCAGCTGAAAAAAAAACAATGAATCAGCGCACTGCGTATGGACACAACACATCTATCAATGCACCTGAAAAATAGTCACCAAATAAAGTCTTACCCTCTTTCTTCTGGCCCGACTCCGAGCAGATTGCTTGGCAGCCTCCGCACGCAACGTGTTGGCTGCCTGCGTATATCTGAAGCTCCTGCGTACCGTCTGAAAATACGTCTTACAGGCAGCTGGAAAACAATTAAATGAGAGTGGTATGAATAAAAAAATCAAACGCAAGTCACAGTAACAAGGAAGGAGAAAACATTAAAACAAGTCACTTACACACAATGTCGTCTTTATCAACATCGTGCAAATCTGGACTTGCTGATATGGCTCCGAGCAAATAGGAGGTCTGTGAAAACAAAATGTACAGCTATGATCGGTATCTATCCGTATCCATTGCCTTTTACCGCAGAATGAAAGCATATTCTTTAAATCTTACCCTTGCTCCGGTTAATAGCGCCTGCAATTAGTCTCCGAGTTGTGAAGACGGCGTACTGCTTCCTGTGAATCACAAAAAATACACTTTAATAAAGCTTGTTCTTGCAAGGCTACTATTAGCCGTAGCTTTAGGCTAGGCTGCTATTAGCCGTAGCTTTAGGCTAGGCTGCTATTAGCCGTAGCTTAGGCTAGGCTGCTTTTAGCTTAGCAGGCAGTAATCGAACATATATTTACCGCTAGCATCTCTTCTTTGAGTTCGTCTTGTTCGATGCAGAGTCGCCATCGCGTCCAAGAGGAGTTTTACCCCGACATCCCCCATCCTCCGCTCCAGACCGCCTGCACAAAGCAAAGCATACATCCTCGGCTGTGGCTCCTGACCGTGCCGCTTTGAGTTTCTTGGAGATCGTAGAGAGCATGCGCGAGATGAACCAGGGTTTCCGCGGATCAATAAAAATAATTAAAAAATCATTCATTTTTTTTTTAAATCAAGGCCTTAATTGGCACTAAAATTATTTAAATATGTTTATCGAAGTATTTATAATTCTTTAATAAAAATGCTTATAAAAACAATTTCGTCAGATATATTATATCGCTCCAGGCGGAGAAAAAGCTAGAGGATATATATATACGTATATATGTGTGTGTGTTTGTTTACATACATACAGGAGTCATGGAACTGTGCTTACAGCTCCTTCATATTTCATGTACACTAATAACTTGTGTACATGGTTCTTGTTGATGGCATTAAAATCATTTCTAATAGCATTAAAATAGCATTAAATTAGAGTCACTCATTCCTGTATGAACCCTGTGAGCGCTTAATTTAATATGACATATGAAAAAAATCCCACCATCATATGTTCAGTTTCTGCCCAAATATATATTTTTGTAGATTTTTGTAACGGGGATAAGGATAATTCAAAACTGCTTTTTTTTAATGAACTTGTTCTCTACTCCCAAACTCAGCATCTCTTTTCATTCCTGTAATAAGAAGTTTCTTTTGAATGGATTTGATTAAAGTTTAAGTCCCTCTGTATAAAATAAATATTTTGATGGAGATGAGAAATCTGCTTCCTCGTTGGTGAATAACCAATAGTTTGGATCCAATCATTTAAATAAACGGTGTTAGATTTTTTTTTTATATATAAGAATTGTGCTATAATTTCTAGTCACCGATCTATTGCTGCTATATTTTAATTTGACGAACTGGAATTTGTCGATGTTCTTTTTCCTGTTTGGTGCGATTGCAATTGCGGATCTTGACCTGGCCGGACCTTATGACCACAGTGTACCAATCTTCTGATGGCTACTTCCAACAGGATAATGCGCCATGTTATAAAGTGAATCATCTCAGACTCATTTCTTGAAACTTTTCCACTTAAGTAATTGTGAATTGAGCATATTGACAGACAACATTTTATTTTTTATCTTAAATGCAATTTTTTTTAAATAATTACTGCTCTAAATGTATTGCTCTGTCAGCTAAAGATCTGTTTTGGTCTCTATACTTTAATTAAATAAATCAATTCAAGCTAAAATGTAAGAGGCTATACTGAGCCTGATCTCTTTGTATCAGAGATTTTCTTACCTTTTAGAAAAATGTCACTTGGAGTAAACCCCCCCCCTGCAACCCTGATTTGCATTTGTATAGCTCACAGCATGTTCATTTACATGTTAAAGGCTCCCCTAGAATTCCATGGGGGGGAGGCATGGGGGGAACACTGCCTAACAAAGTCCACGTCAATTTCTGACAATTTACGGGAGTTTTCGGCGAAGCCTGCAAATTGCCGTAAACTGCCGCTAACCGAAGTTCCACGACAATCTACAATGCCGCATATTGACAAAAATCCCACTTTTCATGCAGTGAAGGAAAGAATGAATGGGGCCATGTATCGTCAAATTTTGAGTGAAAACCTCCTTCCATCAGCAAGGGCATTGAAGATGAAACGTGGCTGGGTCTTTCAGCATGACAATGATCCCAAACACACCGCCCGGGTAATGAAGGAGTGGCTTCGTAAGAAGCATTTCAAGGTCCTGGAGTGGCCTAGCCAGTCTCCAGATCTCAACCCCATAGAAAATCTTTTGAGGGAGTTGAAAGTCCGTGTTGCCCAGCGACAGCCCCAGAACATCACTGCTCTAGAGGAGATCTGCATGGAGGAATGGGCCAAAATACCAGCAACAGTGTGTGAAAACCTTGTGAAGACTTACAGAAAACGTTTGATCTCTGTCACTGCCAACAAAGGGTATATAACAAAGTATTGAGATGAACTTTTGTTATTGACCAAATACTTATTTTCCACCATATTTTGCAAATAAATTCTTTAAAAATCAGACAATGTGATTTTCTGGATTTTTTTTTCTCATTTTGTCTCTCATAGTTGAGGTATATCTATGATGAAAATTACCGGCCTCCCTCATCTTTTTGAGTGGGAGAACTTGCACTATTGGTGGCTGACTAAATACTTTTTTGCCCCACTGTATATATATATATATATATATATATATATATATATATATATATATATATATATATGTATATATATATATATATATATATATATATATATATATATATATATATATATATATATATATATACATTTAGCTTCATTTAGCTAACCCTTACCCCTCAAGTGAGGGTGACTGTGTGTGACTGAGTGAGAAAAGTGGTGAGCAACAGACATGCCTTTATTAAAAATGCTCATCTGTAGAATTGAAATCTAATTAGCAAGATACACTAAATGTGTATATATATTCATTTAACAAGTAGAGGGAAACAGTCAGGTATAGAGCCACTTCATCAAGGATGCAACAGCTGCTGGATGCTGCATCTGTGGTGTTAATGTTAGTCAGGGCTCCAGCATCAGCAAGGCAAAAAATACCAGAATATGAGGCAATATCTAAATTAAGACCACAAAAATGTATTGTTTTTATTGTCTTTGGGTTAACTAACACTGTATATTAATTAGGGAATTATTTATGATGATTATTATTATAATTATTATGAAACAAATCACTTTAGCCATTAAATAATATGGATGTTAATCAGGAAACCACACTTAAAAGTAGTTCTAATAGCAATGCAGCAGATGTCACCCTTCAAAACAGTATTAAAGATGTCGAGCACTACGTGAATTCTGGGCAGTTGTGTCGAAGTAATTTAATGGTTGAATTTGCCATCACAAGCTACACCATCTCAGCAAAGAACAACTTTTAAAGTCATAGAGAAGTGACTGTTCCAACGGTTGCAGTTCCGAATTCTCTTGAGTGGTGCCCAACTTACACTTTATTCACACGAGTGAATAAAGTGAACAAGATTGGTTGATTATCAAGGGGGCGGGATTGTTGTGGCAAAAGGTTCCTAAGCGAGTTTAATTGTGGCAGGTTTCTCAGAAGCATCTTGCTAACAACTTAGTGCTAGTAGGTTCCAATGGGAAATTCCATTAGGACCAAGTAGCACTAAATTGGTGACTTAGAAACTACACTGTCAAGGAACGCTATGGACAGCCGAAACATGCAAGAGGAGGAGAGTTTTGTGTCAGAGGTCGTGGATGAGTCTCCTCCGTAATACTTTTTTTGTTTTTTTAAGAAGAGAAAAGTGGGAACAAATATGTTGTGGAAGAGGATGCCAGGGTGGCAGAAGCTTCATTTGGTGTAGAGGAGATTTAAAGGAAATTTAAATATGACTTCCCTACGACTTTAATTTTAGTATGAATGCCAACCAAATAATACGGTGAAAGAACAAAATCTCAATAAGTTCCTAGACTAAGGCATCAAAACACCCTCCTTTAATTAAAAGAATAAAAGACAGCTCTATGTACATGAAAACACAATATAAAATGGCTCAGTTTTTTGTCTCACCATAAAACAGGAGAAAAGGGCTAAAACAAAGCCAGCAGATAACCACTTCAGCAACCAATGCAAAAAAGAGCACTTGCCTTGTAGATGCACTCATTTACTCAAAAAAAAGTAAAGCTTCTCAGAGGACCATTACTCAGAGTTACAGATTAAAATAAACACAGATGTAGGAGCTATTTCTCTATTTTTGTTTAAGAACTTAGATTATTTAGTTAGTTTGTATTTATTTGGTTATTTGTTGCATTTTTGTTTGAAAGTAGTTGCTTAGAATACAATTATTTCTTAGTAAATTGTTTAATTATTTAATTGATTTTGCCTGGGTGTCTGGTATATAAATACATGGACTCCAGGTAGCTCAGGTGAAAAGTGGGTGGGCTTATGGTTTTTTACCAGTCTTCCAGTCTTCTAGCTGCAGTCTACCAGGCCTTTCAGAAGGCAAGTCATTCAGCCTTAATCAGGTGAAGTGAGCACAAAGGCAGAAACCAGGCCAGGAGATGTGGCAAGTAGTCTTTTTGAGTTTTTTT
>NW_024038644.1:0-66583 GCF_016077235.1 Cyprinodon tularosa | reverse complement strand
CAAGAGGCGGTTTTTTAAAGCAGAGGAATTACGCAATTTTAAAAAGCTTTAGGTACATATCCCTGTAACAGAGATAGATTAATCACATCTAAAATGGAGGAGGAGATCAAAGGGAATACCTCCTTAAATAACCTGGTTGGAACTGGATCTAACATACAAGTTGAAGGCTTAGATGAAGACAATAATTTTGCTAATTCAGAAAGTTCAACTGGATCAAAGCAGTCTAAACCCGGTTCAGATTCCATGACTACCTCAGGTACAATTGCGGATAGAGGAGTGCTTATGATCTTATTTTTAATAAGATCAATCTTATTTATAAAGAATCCCATAAAATCATTGCTGCTAAGAGCAGGTGGAATGGACGGTTCAACAGAGCTATGGCTCTGGGTGAGTTTGGCAACTGTATTAAAAAGAAATCTAGGATTATTCTTATTCTCCTCTATTAATGAGGAGAAGTATGCTGCTCTTGCTTTACAAAGGGTCCTCTTATACAGCAGCAAACCATTTTTCCAGACTAGGAAGGACTCCCGCAGGCCTGCGGAGCGATATTTTCTCTCCAGTTTCCTAGCATTTTGCTTCAAAGTACACAGCTCTGCATTAAACCAAGAAGCAAACTTTCTATTTTTAACGGTTTTCATTTTCAAAGGAGCTGCGTTGTCTAAGGCAATACGCAGAGAACTAGCAACCCCATCAACAAAATCATCAACCTGTGAAGGGGAATAAGCTATGCTTTTGCACTCTGCAGCACTGCTCAGTGACACAGAGGAGAGAGAAAGTGAAGCAGATTCTTTAAAATTTATAACTGCACTATCTGATAAAGATCTACTAAAATGTAACCTTCTTTTGGGGGAGGAGAACTCTGTTAAAGTAATCCTGAAGGTTATTAGAAAGTGGTCAGAGAGGACAGGGTTGTGAGGAAATACTGTTATTTCTTCACATTCTATGCCGTATGTCAGCACAAGATCCAAAGTATGAAGATGAGAATGCGTGGGACCACTCACACTCTGAACAAAGCCAATAGTGTCTAAGATAGCATTAAAGGCTGCTCTTAAGCTATCGCCTTCAATGTCAGCATGGATGTTAAAATCTCCCACTATGATGACCCTGTCAGTATTTAATACCAAATCAGAAAGGAACTCTGAAAACTCATCTAAAAATTCAGAGTAAGGACCTGGTGGACGATACAAAGTTACAAAAAGAAGAGGTTTTCTTGCCTTGAAATTTGGATCAGGGAAATTAAGGGTTAAATGTTCAAAAGAGTTGTAGGTATTAATTGTTTTGGGAGTAATCAGTAAGTCAGACTGGAAGATTGCTGCTACTCCTCCTCCTCGCCCAGAACTTCTGGGTATGTGAAAATTTAAATAGCTTGAAGGAGTTGCCTCATTTATGCTCACATAATCCTCTTGCTGCAGCCAGGTTTCTGTAAGGCAACATTAATCAATGTGATTATCACAAATCAAGTCATTAACTAGTAGACTTTTAGAGGAAAGCGATCTTATGTTAAACAGACCGCATTTAATTGTTTTAACTTTTTCCCCAATTGGAGTTATTTTGATTTTAATTAGATTATCATGATTTACTCCTTTGGGAATCTTTGCTAATTTATTAGATTTTGGTCGTGGGCAAAACACTGTCTGGATGGAGTAAAGAGTGGGTAACAGTAGAGAAGCTGCAGAGATGTGTGTTAAACTACAACTCTGCTTCCTGGTCTGCACCCTGGGTGGTCAGGGTTTTGACCAGCATCTTATCAGCTTCACTGCAGAACCTACTTTCTGATCATTTAGTATACAGGTGGCCCCACTCTATTGAAAGAGGAAACCAGGAAAAAATATCTCACATTTTGAAATCTAAAACATAATTTGCACGATCAGTGGATTTTAAACATTTATGTCAACAGTTAATCTAGATCCACTGAATGAAACACAGATCAGAAACAGTTAACAGCTAAAATCAGGAAGGTGATACAGACTTATTTGTGTAGACCAGAGGTGACGGATTAGCGGACCTTTACATTTATAAACATTTATAAATTACCTCATGTTGTCTGATGACAGTGTCTAAACATCACTTGCGCCGCATCTCCTGTTACCCCAAACCCTGCATCCTCCGTCTCCCCCTGCAGTGCTCCAGACCTCCTATGCAAAGCAAAGCCTACGGCCTGCGCTGTTCCTCCCGTATTGCTGAGGAGAGCATGCGCGATATTATCATTAAATTCGTAGGAGTAAAACATGCGGAAATGAACGCTTAATTTAATATGACATATTAAAAATATCCCCATCAGCATCCAGCATATGTGTGGTTTCTGATGGAGATGAGAAATCTGCTTCCTGGTCTGTTGAAGAACCAATAGTTTGCATCCAATCTTTTAAATAAACAGTCTTAGTTTTTTTTTTAAATATATAAGAATTATGCTCTAATTTGTAGTTACCGATCTGTTGTTACTATATTTTAATTTGACAAACCAGATCTTCTCACTGTTCTTTTTCCTGTTTGGTGTGATTGCAATAGCGGATCTTTACCCAGCTGGATTCTCCACCAAGAACATAAAAAGCCATAAAAAAATAAAAATAAAAAAAACGGTCAGTTAAGGTGTTTTATAAAATATGTGAATCAGAAATTGTCTATATACCAAACTGAAAGATTGTTGTTCTGTACTTCAAAAAACACTTTAGATTTTAAAATGGAAAATTTTTCTATTTTTTTTATAGTTTTTTATTGAAAAAGTCAGTGTATAACATGGAAGCATAAACACCTCATTTTAGTTCAGTGTTAAATTATGTTTAAAGTAACAGATTATAATTAAAAACGTTTCCAGACCTTTACTGGTTGATGATTTTCTTTATTCGGACCCTGCTGATTTTTAACTGGTTACCCCTGATGTAGAATATGAGCTGGAACAGAAAGCTCTGTGTTTACAGCTTTAATCTTTCTCTCCTGATTATTTCCTGATTAGAGCTCACTCTGAGCAAACACTTTAAATATCACTTTATAAGATTTATGTATTAAATGACTAGAAAGAATGACAACTTTTACAGAATTGTAATCTTACTCAGAGAGGAGAGCCTGCATAGATAGGAGGTACCATCAGGTTTGCTTTGTCAGCGACTGAGCTGCACCGAATAACAGTTCAAGAAGCATTTTATAGAACTTCCGTATAACAGCTTGCCATATCATCATACGTCACATAATAACGTCATACATGTTTGTAAATGGAGACATCCGTGGCTCCAGCCATATGAACATGGCTACAGACCATGGCAGTGTCATTACAGCCACATGAAGCATAATTAGAAATCCCAATTTAAAGGACTGTAATCCTAATTTATGGATTTAAACATCATCCCAGGTGTTGGAGTGTTTTACAGTCCATATTCTTCCAGATCCACCTGGATCCCAACTTTCAGGACTCTGCAGACTCAGATGCTTCTAGATGCTGCCTGCTCACAATGAGGCTTTTGATCACAGCACTTCAGTTTCCCACAATATTTCACATTATTCACAAACATCAAACACCTGATTAATAGATCTGAGGCCAGAAAGGAGGAAATTTATTCTGACTCGTTTGTTTGTTTTAATGGGGCAACCCTGCAGCCACCTAATCTCTCCTATCATCTGTGTTATAGACCCCATTTGTCACAATTTAATCTAATTGTTTCTCTATTTCTGCCTTTTGTTCTACAGGCTGCATAAACAGTCAGTTCTAGAGCAGCTAATCTATCACACTCACAGCTTTAGCTTAGCATGTTGATATCCTCTAAGCAGTTTTCCAATCAGATGAGGCTAAAATCCACAGTGTGCATCATCAGGGAATCGTTTCTATCAGGTGTTTCCTACCTATCCGGTGTAAGATGATCTGGGGGATCCTGGTGAAATCCAGCAGTAGATGTTGATCGTCCATCTTTTCCTCCGAATTGACCAAACTCCCTTTAAACTCCGTGAATGTTTCTTCAGCAGGAGTTAACTGCTCGGTGATAAACTCTCCTTGAAGCTGGACTGAAGACATTCTCACTGCAAACACTCCCAGATTATCAGCCTCTCTACAATGACTCCACACACAAGCTAAGCTAATGCTGCTGGTTTAATGTGTCGGTGCCTCGCTGCGTGTTTCTTTCTCCTTCTTTAGAGCTTCTTCTTCTTCTTCTTCTTTTAACGGCAGCTTGCATCCATTATTGTTGCACTACTGCCACCTATTGGATCCTAATATCCATCCCTCGAATTCTCATAATGATCCCTATATTTTAAAAAATAAAATAAAATTTTCATCCACTCAATACTATTTAACTTTTGAACCATATTAACAAATTTCAATTCCCCATTAAAACCTTATTCTGTTTTTATTCATGTTCTTTGATTGACATATTTTCTACAACTAATAAAAACATGTTCCATTGTTTCTACATTATCACACCAACTACAAAAACCAGTGAGATGTTTCCCCATCTTAAAAAGAGTTCAATTATAAAAACTGTGTTTATTCTATTCATGAATATCTCCTCCCTCCTGTTTATTCCTCTAATCTTTGCTGCATCTCTTTCATAGCGGCTGGCAGACCACCTATTAAAGCGCATTACCGCCACCTGCTGGACTGGACTGTCAACAGTAGGTTTACAGCAACAACAAAAAGAAAAATATTTTCTCTGTAGTGGTAAAAATATATTTCAAATCCAATAGTATTTGATTTTTTTTTATTAATTTTTATTAGCAATATATTCGATACTTAACTAAGTGAACTATTTAAACCTGTTTGACCAATTCTGCATCATGAAATTGTTGATTCTATTCTGTTTTCTTCCTGCTTTCCTTTTATCTCCCACATTTTTCTGATTTTAATATCAGTTTCCCCCTTTATCACTTATGTCCAAGTTTTCCTTCTATATTTTATAACATAATTATTGATTATTGTTTGTCATTCAACCCTGACTAAATGATTTTCTTGATCTGTCTGCTGCTGCATTGACCTCAATTATTGCTTCATGATGATTGTTTGAATGTTTTAAATCACTATTAGGAAAAAAAAAAAATGACCCCATGTTTCTATTAGAGGCGTCACCGAGCAAATATGTGAAGGAGGCGACACTGAATGTTAGGAACCATTCTGGCATTTGTCCCAAAAATAAATATAAAAAATATTTAGAATAGTTCTAATTATTAACAGCTAGGCCCCCCCTTTACCACCCCCCTCTGGAACAAGCAGTTCTCCTCTAAACCAGAAGGTGGCAGCACTGATACCATCATGTTCAGTGTCCTACTTTGACATTTTAAAGTTAGTATATGAAGCTAAAACTGACAATTATACAGAAATAAATGTTCTGCTATATATTTCTATTAGGGGATCAAATCCATCATTCAGGCTCTTTTAAGAATCAGTTTTTATGTTTGATGTTGTAGAGTTTGTCTCAGCAGTCATCTTCCAAGTAATTAAAGATAAAGAACAACAGTTTATCCATTTATTGTTTGTTATGTAGAACCATAGATTCATTTAAACAGCACTGATGTATTAATATGTACGTAGCTTTATTAGCAAGAGCTTCATTAAAATCTGTTGGTTTAATAGGAACTGGTTTCACTGTCTGTTAGTTTTCACCTGCCGCCCCCGATTAAACTTTTAGGGAACGTCCACTGGTTAAATGTGGAACTGGACCAGAGACACACGGGTCCTTAGTGTCTCTCTGTAACATTTAAACCAGCTTTCTGGTTCAGACGCCCGCTTCCTTCCACTGACTCATCCAGGAGTGTCATGGCTGCCATCTTTGCACCTTTAGCTATTTATAGACGTGTGTGATTATCTACACCTTGTCCGCCTGATTATTCTTTACATCTGGCTGAGTTTACAAAAACTGAGCCCCTGATGAAACTGTGCTTCTCTTGGTGAGCAGATAGAGGCCTGATGAAAATTAACAGAACATCTCTGTCTCTACTGATTAGTTACGTCTCCCACTACAATAGACTAGATCCTGAAAACAGTGGCTGCGTTCGAATTCATGGGCTGCGTACTGTAAAGTGTTTTAACAATATAAAACTGGAGAATAAATAACCAATATGCAGCTATGGACATTTTTACAGTGATGGATATTTGAAAAAATGACAGCAGCAGGTTATTTAACTGACTAAGGTTTCTATCATTACATTTGCTTTTATTTGTTCCCGCTTCTGTTGGTTGGAACCTTTATTCCACTCTGGATTCTCATGAGCGTATCCTTTATCTCACTTTAAAATAAAAATAAGAAAAAGAAACAGCTTTGAAATCTTTGGTATTCATTCTTCTCCTGCTTTATGTGTCAGCTGTCATGTTTGCTAAGCGGTGAAGAAAGCCTCGGAAGGATGGACCTGTTTGAATTCACAGCCAAAACTCTTCCAGTCTCCTTATTGAAGGATCCTGTCCAGTTAGACCGAGTCCTTGGAGGAAGCAGCCCATAAATTCAAACACACCCCTTTATAGCCAGGGGGGGGCAGGCCCCGCCAGGTGATTGGTTGTTGCCATGGGAGATATCAGCATCATTAGTGCATGCATGTCCCATCCCTGCATCCCTGCAGATGGACCCAAAGCTTTCATGGTTTCCTAATAATTACTGCTGCTGACTGACGACTATTCATGATGATCATTTCTATTTTCCAACGTCTATTTGTAGCTACAGCTGTGATGATCTGTTTAATCATCTATTAATGGCTTCTTAGCTGCTTCATCATTAGTTCTTGTCTTATTTTTTAGTATTTTCTGAGAGTTCTAGTTAAACAGTTTGTAGGATAGAATTGTTAGTTGTAACAGGGAGTGATTGTGTTTAATAAATCAGCATAGATAAAGAGATACGCATCTATGTTTATTTCTAAATGAGAGTGATCTGCTGTCTCTAAAGGTCAGAGCTCCAAACATCCCTTCACTGTTGATGGTTTAGTGATACAGTGAGATTTACTGGGATTCTGGTTAATGATTGCTGCCAAGTGCAGTTATGAACTATAATTATCAACATTTACACAACCCAAATCCACAACAAGTTGGACATTTCAGGAGGAAACCAAATATTAGATGCTGTCAGCCCAATAATCCCATCCCCTGGTGGAGCTTAAACATCTATTTATTGTGGAGGATTTGGATTCAAATAATAGTTTATTATTTAAAATCAAACATTAACTGCACAGCAGTGCTCTGACCTAAAGATTGAACATTTCACCATAATGTGATAAAATCTCTTGAATAGTTTCTAATGATCCACAGATCACCGTACTGGATCAGGCTTTGTTCAGTGAACTGATCCTGTTCACTATGGTCCTAAAAGGAAGTCATAGATATTTAATCCTAGATCTTTCCAACAGTCTAAAGGTGATTCTCCTATTTGACCTTTGATCAAAGAGATCAGAACAGATTCTGATCAACTAGAATCAAACTTTCCATCAAGGTTTTATTCACATGAAAACAAAGCTTCTAGTAAAAAAGCTCCAGCTGGTCTGTTTCTGAAACACAAAGTCAGTGAAGAGTTCAAAGCAACAGTTCCTGTCAGTGACGATCCCAAGGAGTTTCTACTGACATCTGTCCATAGATCCTGGTTAGTTAGAATCAGCCTCATTCAGGCTTAAAGCTGACGATCAAACTGGAGGCACGATAACAGAGCGGTCAGCATATTATGGGATGTGCTGCTGATCAGGATCATGACTTTGACTCTCTTTGTGTAAAAAACAAGAATTTCCAAACTGAGTTGATTTTACGGCATGTTTTGAAATTACTTACAATAAAAATATTTTCATTTCAAGCAATATTTACCTTGACTTTACTTCAAAAGTTGATGGATGTAGTCAAAATTCCCATCATGTCACTGCTGTCATGTCACTGTTCATCTCCATAGCAACTACCCAAACAATCTCTCATAGAAACTTTTTAAAGGGACATTACAGTGTTGTGGTGGAACACTGATTTAACTGATATTTTATTCAATCATATTTTAAAACATTAGAAAACATGTTTTTGTTACTATTCATTTTTATCACTGAAGATCAAAAGTCTGGGTGTGGGACAAGCACAAAACGGTAATATTTACATAGAAATGAGGCTGAAAAAAGGTGAAATAAATTCCTCACAGACTAAAACAAATGTCCTAAAACAGTTTCATTGTAAAGATAACTATAAAGGTGTGAAATGTCTCTTTTTTAATTTTTTTTCATGAAGTATGATCAAAGGACATAAAAGTGCCCGTAGTTAAAGCCAATGTTGAGCCACGCCCCGATCTTCAGTCTGCAATCAGGGCTATTTGGAAGCTGCCACTAGAGACTGTGGATGTGTTTGATTTTAAAGGCTGCATCCTCCAAGGACCCGCTCTATCTGGACTGGATCCTTGAAAATAAGGAGACAGGAAGAGTTTTGGCTGTGGATTCAAACAGGTCCATCCTTCTCTGGCTTTCACCGCACGTACGCTCTGTTGCCTAGCAACCATGACAGTTAACAAAAAAAGCAGGAAAACACTGGATACTGAACTTCTCACTACTGTTTTCTGTTTTCCTTTTTTATTGTTAAGTGAACAAAGACTAAACTCATGAGAATCCAGAGTGGAATAAAGGTGGCAGCTACCTGGAGCAGGAACAAACAAAAGCAAATGTAATGATATAAAAGGGCTAGAAAGATAGAAGGAAATCTAAACTATGTGTTGCACACTCGAACAAAGTGACGTCGAGACATGCGGTGGTTTTAAATTTTCTTTTACTTTTTCGTTTCTTCTGGAAATACAAACAGCATTCGTATATCTGACGTGCATCACACTATGGCTGCTATCAACTTCTGAGCTTCTTCTCCAACAGAAAACTTTGGACCCCAGGGTGCCCTAAAATGCCTGTTCAAAACAAATCCCTTTCTAAACTCATTTCAATCTCTCAGCCAGAACAGTTATCAATATACTTTTATGAGTGTTCAGCTTAACATTAACAATGAAACGCAGTGCTGTTTAATAACAAAACAAAATAAAATATTAGGAAAGAGAATAGAATATTTTAATGGAAGGGGGGGGACCCTTGATCTAACCTCCCAAGCATCTGATCCCCCACACTCTCCCCCTCAAATAAATGTCGTCCCGACATAGTGACATCTCCGGAGGCCTGAGTCTTCAGCTGGTATGGGGACAGGTTTGGAAGACAGTCTCTTGGTACACCTTTCTGTCTGAAACAGTTCTTAACATGGCATCCATCCTCCTCTTCATGCCACATTGAAACGGTAGACATTACTGGCCAGGTAATATCTGTATGTTCACTCTGCCATCTCTGCAGGTTGTGTATCTCAGAGTGCAAAGTTTGACTGTATGCTTCCGCTCCATAACCCTTTATTGAGACTCACTTGTGCTACTATATGCTTAACACACACACACATATATATATATATCAGTCTAAATCAACCTGAGAGTGGTCCAAACTCCAGATGTGCACTAATCAGTTATCAAAACACTTAAAGCTTATGATTCTAAGCCTCTCTATCCTGTACAGTTACCTAATTTGTGTACTATAACCTGAACATGTAACGGAACAATGTAATTTAACCCCAATATGAACTAAACATTACTTGTGCCTCACCATAAGTGTAGGTTGGCCTAACTTGCTGTATGTGAGTGTTTTGGGTGGATTTCGCTGTCTAGAAGGATACTGTCTTGACATAGGTTCTGGCCCTCTCTCGTCTGCTTCATCAGATGACACCGCCTCGCTGGAACGTTGTTCGTTTGCTTCATCAGATGACAGCTCCTCGCCAGAATCTTGTTCATCTGCTTCACCAGATGGTGGTGCTTCCGAAGGATCTTGTACATCTGCTTCATCATATACTGAATGATCCTCTGCCACCATTTCTTGTTCTTCTCCATCCACTTCTCCTTTCCGCTCCGGCTCTGAGTCTGAAACCGCTTGAGCATCCTCTGCATCCCCCCTGAGCTGACCTTCAACTTGTTCAGTTTGTTCTCTTGGATGGGTGATGAACCTCCAGTTATCTTCATCCTCAGAGCTGCTGTCACCATTCTTGTCAACCCAATCTCCTTGCTCCCTTCTGTTTCTTCTCTGCTGCTGCCTTTTTTGGTCCTCAATGTTTTTCACCTCTTTCTCTGTTTCAGCAGTCAGAAAATCACAAGGCAGTAGTAAATTTCTGTGCAACACTCTAATCTTCCCTGTGCCTTTTTCAGGATGTACTGCATAAACCGGACTGTCCTTGTGCTTCCTTTCAGTGACTACATAGACCTTGTCCTCCCAGTACGACCTGAGTTTTCCTGGTCCCCCTTTCTCTTTGAAATTCCGCACCAAGACCCTAGATCCTGGCTGCAGTTCCACTCCATGAATCTTCCAGTCATACTCCATCTTTGCCCTGTTCCGCTCCTTATGTGCTGTCTCAGATGCCAACTTGTAAGCTTCTTGCATCCTTTTTCACCACTTACTAGCATAATCACCGTGGGAGGTGCTCTGATCAGCTGGAGTTAACCCAAACATCATGTCCACTGGCAGCCGAGGACTCCTGCACAAAAGAAGGTAATAAGGTGCATATCCTGTTGCTTCGCTGCGCGTACAATTATACGCATGCACCACTTTTGGCAGGGAGCTCCTCCAATCTGACTTTTCTTTTTCTGTCAGGTTTCTGAGCATTGAAAGAAGAGTTCGATTAAATCTTTCCGCTTGCCCATTTCCAGCTTCATGGTAGGGAGTTGTACGGGAGCCTTGGATACCACAATATTTTTGCAGCTTAGAAAACAGCTTGTTTTCAAATTATTAAAACTTTACCCTGATCGTGATGAAGTTTAGCTGGAAATCCAAACTTTACGGCAAAGTCTCCAAAGATCTTTTCTGCAGCAGTTTTTGCTGATTTATTTTTGCATGCATATACTTGAGCGAAGCGTGTAAAGTGGTCTATGACAACCAGAATGTATTCATATCCTCCTTTACAACGCTCCAAATGAAGGAAGTCAATGGAAACCATCTCGAATGGGTGAGTGGTAACAATATTAACCAGCGGTGCTCTAGTTTTCCTATTTGGATGCTTCCGCTTCAGACAACTACACACTTTTGTCACATAGTGTTCCACATCCCTCTTCATATATGGCCAGTAGAACCGGTCACGGATTAAGTTCAAGGTTCTTTCCACACCAAGGTGTCCCATTTCCTCATGCAGTTCTTTATATATTAGCTGGTGGAACACTTTGGGTAGCACCAGTTGAACTCGATTGGAGGACTCCCTATAAAGGATGCCATCTTCATGAACACACAGCTTGTTCCTTTCTCTAGCGAATATAGAGATACCATCACGCCAATTTCTTTTGGCATGGTGGGGCCACTGTTTTCTCATCACAAACCCACGCACCTTCCCGATCACTGAATCTTCCTCCTGTGCTTTTCTCAGATCCTCTGCTGATATTCTGGCCACTGATGGTGTTATGTGTTCCTGTTCTTCATCACTGCAGGCTGTCATTATGACTGCAGGACACAACCAGGGCCCCTGATCATGGGATGTTAGCTGGACTGATTGTGTGACAGACGAAATTACCTCTGGCTCCATCTCCTGGATGCATGTCTGCATGTCTGCATGTACTCCTCCATGTCAAGAGGCATCCTAGATAGCCCGTCTGCATCCCCATTAACTTTCCCTGGTCTATACTTTATGGAGAAGTTGAAGTCTGCTAATTCGGCTATCCAGCGGTGTGTGGTCGCATTTAGTTTGGCTGATGTTTACACATAGGTTAAAGGGTTATTGTCTGTGTAGACAACAAAAGATGGTGCATAATAAAGGTAGTCTCTGAACCGCTCACAGATTGCCCACTTCATTGCTAAGAACTCTAACTTCCCAGAGTGGAGGTGGTAATTCTTTTCTGGGGAAGTTAGTGTTCTTGACCCATAACCTATGACCACAAGTTTGCCTTGTTGTCTCTGGTACAATACTGCACCAAGGCCTTCTTGGGACGCATAGCAGTGCAATACAAATGGTTTCTCAAAGTCAGGGTAACCCAATAGGGAAGGAGACAACAAATACTCCAACAGCTGGCACAGAACATCCTTATGATTTTTTTCCCATTCGATTGGATGGCTTGAGGGCAGCTGGTCTGAATTTTTGTGTTTCCCCGTGCTTGTTTTTGACCCTCCTCCTTTCCCTACCTTTCCAGGTTCTTTTCTTTTGACAACAGGCTGTACAGTGGCTGAGCAATGCGTGAGAAGTTGGGAATATATGGACGATAGTATGATAGAAAGCCCAGCATTTTCCTCACCCACTGTTTTTGGAGTCCGGTCTTTGATTGATTGTACGGGTGCAATCTCAGCAGGATCCATGCAGTAGCCATCCTTGGATACAATCTTTCCCAGAAACTTCACCTTGTCTTTGAAGATTTCACATTTTCTTGGTGTTAGCTTCACTCCATGAGTCTGATAACGACGCAGCACCTCTCTCATGTCACATAGGTGATTTTCAAATGACTGGCTGTGGACTAGATTATCATCCAAATATGGCTGAGATGTTTCATCCCTGAGGCCTGCAAGGCACTCCTCCATACTTCGCTGAAACTCTGCTGGGGCTGAGGAGAGGCCAAAGGGAATCCTGATCCACTCATACAAACCCCATGGTGTTATGAATGCGGTGAGTGGTCTGCTACTCTCCTCCAGGAAACCCTGATGGTATGCCTTGCCTTGGTCCAAGACAGAGAACCATGCACTTCCACTCAGGTTATTAAGCATATCCTGCACTCGAGGGATGGGATGACGATCTGGAATGGATTTCCGGTTCAGTTCACGATAATCCACACACAACCGGAGGCTCCCATCCTTCTTGCGCACACAAACAATATATGGGTGGGTTTGACCAATCTTTCAGGGAGGCTTCCAGGACCCCCTTGAGCGGGGGGGGGGGGGGGGTGATTTTTGTGGGGGGGATGAAAGTATCTATAATGTTACATCTTCATGTTTCCTCCTGTGCGGATCAGGTGGCAATGGACTGGGCCCCGATCATGTTTGGAGTTCGTTTTGTATCTTCATTGTTGAATAGTTGCGTCGGCAATGAATGATCTGTTTTTTCAGATCACGGTCTTGAGTCTAGGATAAATGTGACGTGTAAGTATCCCTGATGTATCAGCCGGTTTTAGGTATGCTGAATACAGCATTTGATAGGATCCATATGGACTTTCCCCAGGACAGACCCTGTCTTTGAAGATTTCAGCAGGATTTGGAACTGGTACACTCCTGTCTGATTAGAGAGGACTTCTCACACATTTTTTTTGGTCTGGGAAATAGTTTATGCACTCCTATACATGTCTTAGATTGTTTGATTTTTTACTATGTGAAACCTCTAGAGCCATTTTCAGATCAATGTAGAAAGCCATTGTTAATGCTATGGATGTACTCTTCAGGGTACCCTGCATCTTTACTAATTTTCAAGACATGAGCCAATCTGCCATCCACTCAGGTTATTAAGATCCCTAGCACTGGGCGATTAGCAGTCTGGAAGGCTCCTTTCCAGTTTGAATTTCTTCATCCACCCAAAGATGGAGCGCCTTTCCCAACACTCCTTCTCATAAGAACTCAACTATGGTGAATGAGTTGGGAACTGGGACTTACTAAACATTTTGTAAGGTGACCTTTGAGCTTCCATATAAGAACTGGTTGAATACATCTAATAAGCAGCCTATGGACTTATTTCCTATCTGAGCCCTATTTGTTGTGAGGAGATGGAGATGCAACATCAGAGTGTGAACATGCATTTTGTTCTAGCCCTTCCACCTTCCTCCACTGTCTAAGGTTTCCAGGCGTAATCATTACACCGATTTTGATGCTTCTCCTTGGTACATCTGTGGTTGTGGATGTGGAGGTTTGCAGAGTCACTCTGTATTCTTATCAGGTGTTCAAGCTTTTTTAACCTGCTTTGTCCTGCTTGAAGTACCCCATACTGCCCATTAAAGCAATGTCTGAAAACTGTCATTTGTGTTTCTTCATATCTTTTCCCTCTCTTTAGGCAACCACTGTTGGTAATAGAGTCGGTGGTCAAGTTCCTGCTTTCAGAACTCTTCCGGCCTTATTTTCAAGTGACTTAGAAGGGACGTCGACTGATGCTCTTAGGGTTTTCAGCTCAGGCACTTCGGCTGTTTCTTGGGTGCAACGGAGTAGGTGCGCGGTATTTCTCCTGTTTCGACACTGTATCAGTTTGTCACCGTTAACTTTTTGGAATCTTTTGTTGTACTTTTCCCGTTGGCGGTCTGTCCAATTCACCTCACATCTTTTCAAAAGGGTTTGTTGTATAAGTGGCTTCAGCTGAACTTTTGTGTCCTCACAGTCCTGATGAATCTTTTACTGAATGGTGACTCCATCATTCGACTTATCTTTGAAGAATGCAGCATGCATCTCTTTACTCAATTGCCCGAGAGGAAATTTGGGGTTCACGATATGCCTTTTTATTTTCAGTTCGATGATATGCAGTGAGTATGCCTCTTTGAATGTCAAATGGCTTTACTGGATAGCGTTTATTCCTGATGTAGTACAACCCAGGGTGGATATTTTTTACAGCTTCGATTGACTCAGGTCTTCCTTTACAAGGCCTCTCAAGGCATTTTCAATTGGGAAGCTTGTCTTTTAGACTTCCCCTATGACACATTTTAATCTCCCCTTGGTCTGACCCGTGTCATCACATTTTAGCAGTCCTATTTTTTTAGCATACCTCTCTTTTTTGCAAGCTTGGTTTCTAAGTGGATTGATTGATTTTCTGAAGTCATTTCAGTGCTGGCACCGAGTGGTGCTATGCCAGCTAACTAGAATGCTAATGTCATTGTTTAGCATTCTTCAGTCAGCCTCCCCATTTTGCTTCATTCTTATTCAGCTCTTGGACCATGATTTTACTTCAAGCTCAACCTGCAAATGGGGATGGAGTTGGTTTGCTTTGCGCTTTCCAACCAACGTCTCTCCTCCTTAATGAGCTCACCTGTAACTGGTAACTGATGTGGGGAAGCTGGGATCTCCTCAAGCTTTCATTTATGATGGTGACCTGTGAGCCGGTGTCCCATAAAGCCTTGGTTGAAACATCCTCAAGGAAGCAGTCCCCATGCAACTTATTTCCTATTAGAGCCCTCAGTTTGTTGTGGTGATGTATGAACGTGTGACTGGATAGGACTAGATTTTTTTGTATTTCTCATCCTTTTTCCTGCTACTAACAGCAGTCTAATTGCTGTTCACAGAGCTGTTCATACTCCATTCTTCTTCACGTAACTCTTGGGACACAGGTGTGGTTGTGGATGTGTGGAGGTTTGCAGTGTCACTTCATGCCATAGTTATCACAGTTAACCTCTTTGGTCCCTGCACCTTGGAGAGGTGCCCCAACTGTCCACACTTAAAGCAATGCTCACACTGATCACTTATGTTGTTCTCTTCACATCCTTTGCATCCCCTCCTAACATTCCTTCTTGCTTGGTAAATAGGCTGCGAGCTGGTCATGTTCTTCTTCATTTCAGCAATCTCTTCTCTGAGCAGCCTTACTGTTTCATACAGCTCTGACTCCCTAGAATTGATGGGTGCTGATGTTTTACGGGTTTTCTGCTTCACAACTTCGGCTGATTGTTCTTGGGTTGCCAAACTGGTGTTAGGTGCTGCCTGGTTTTGCTGCCTGTTTCGCATTTCTGTTTGTAGCTCGTTAATTTTTGGAATTTTAGTGTTGTAGCTTTTTCTCTGTTTGGACTGTCGTTCTGAATCCACACTTGCAGCCTCATTCATCTTTTCAATAAGGGTTCACTGTTTGATCATCAAGGTGGGGCTTCAGCTGAAACTTTATGTTGTCACTTAACAGTCCAGTACTAACTGACCTCAGGAATTTCCTTTGAATGAAGTCGGCGCTGTACTGCTCATCGGCATCGACTTCTCTTGAAGCAAGCAGCAGCCTCTCTTTTAGTTCAATTGCCCTGAAGAGGAAATTTTGGGGGGATTCAAGACTATCCTGTGTGATATTTATTAGTCTTTGATAGATATCAGCTGAGCTATCCTCTTTGAAGTGTCCCTTTAAAATGGCTTTGAGCTGGGACAGGGTCAGATCACGTTTAATTTCCAGCATGTCACGAATACTTAACCCAGGGCTGATTGATTTTATTACAGCTTCGATTACTTCAGCCTCACTATGTCCTTTACACAGGCCTCTCTCAATCTGATGCATTAAATTTGTGTATGAGAGCCTGTCTTTCTGACCCTTCTCCCCTATCTGACCACATATTTTAAATTCCCTCCGTATGGTCACTTCTGGAAGCCTATTTGCTGCTGTTGTCATCACATTTTCAGTCACTGTTCTCTGAGGTTTACTATTTATGTGTTCATTTAACCTCCGTACTTTCTCTTGCAAAGCTTGGTTGTTAAGGTGGAGTTGTGAGTATTTTTCTGCTAAGTTCATTTCAGTTACAGCCTGGGCATTCTCTGACGTGTAACTCGTTGCCATCGCTTCAGCAGTAACTTCAGAATGCTGTGATATCAGTTCAATTGATTTTAGCATTCTCTTCAGATAGCACCTCCCCACCTCCTCTTCTTCATCGTTAATCACAGCATCTATGGACTCTGTTATTAATCGTATCAACGCTCGCCTTGTTCCAGAATGACCGCTTTGGATTTTCGCTTCTGAACACACCTCTTTGAGCTGATCCACCTGTAAGAGCCACAGCCGCTGAGAGACGGTCTCCACCAGCTCCTCCGTGTCGGGCGCGTCCAGCGTCTGCGCGCTCCCACTGCTGCTCGCTCCGACAGTCAGCATCACTCAAAAGAAAAGTCCCGCGGCGAAGCGCTGATATAAATCTCGGTGGGACCTCCAATATTTTGTTGCACACTCGAACAAAGTAACGTCGTGACATGCGGTGGTTTTAAATTTTCTTTTACTTTTTCTTTTTTTCTGGAAATACAAACAGCATTCGTATATCTGACGTGCATCACACTATGGCTGCTATCAACTTCTGAGCTTCTTCTCCAACAGAAAACTTTGGACCCCAAGGTGCCCTAAAATTACCTGACAACAGCCAGATGCATGTCTCGCTCCGCCTAGCTCCACTCACATACATCTGGGAACCCGCCATAGGAATTGCCTTTACTGAAGGCTGGGCCTTATAAAAACTCCTTGCATATGATTGGATAAGCCACTTTTCTGTCATCTTTATTGACGTGCTATTTCAACCACTCACACCGAAGCTAACCCATGACGCTGTGAGAGGAGGAGCCATTTGGTAGATCAAGCTCTTGCCAAATCCGGTCGGGAGAAGGGCGAAAACATCGTTTCCACCAACAAAAGCCTTCAAAGCCGTTCTCTGATGTTCTTTTAATGAAACAATATCAGATAGATTGGACAACACAGAAGAAATAGCAGCATCAATGCTAACGCTTGCTTCCTCAATGCGAGCCGCCATTGTTGTTGGAATCTCACAGTCGCTTCTCCACTCCAGGACACACCCGCCCTGCGTCCTGATTGGACAGACCATAAATTCGGTTGGGGAAATCACTTTCAATGAGCGGGTTCCCAGATGTATGTGAGTGGAGCTAGGCGGAGCGAGACATGCATCTGGCTGTTGTCAGGTTACCCTAAAATGCCTGTTCAAAACAAATCCCTTTCTAAACTCATTTCAATCTCTCAGCCAGAACAGTTATCAATATACTCTTATGAGTGTTCAGCTTAACATTAACAATGAAACGCAGTGCTGTTTAATAACAAAACAAAATAAAATATTAGGAAAGAGAATAGAATATTTTAATGGAAGGGGGGTGGACCCTTGATCCACCTCCCAAGCATCTGATACATACGTATGTATAAAAAAGATTTCTGCAAAATCTCTTATATTCAACAACAAAAATACTTAGTTAAGTAAATTGTGCAAAAAATCTATGAAAAAATAAAAATAATAATAATAAATACAGGATAAGCTATTCAATAGTAAATTACATCATCAAATAAATATATAAACGATATAAACAAGGAACAATAACTTCTCTGAAAAAGATAAATATCAGATGTAATTATGACATTCGGACAGAAAAGCATGGAGTCTTTTAGCATTGGTGGTAGACATTTTCTTTAAGGACATTTTGAATGTAGGGATTGTAGTGAAAGTTTTGTTGAGACATTTGTGTGTGAAGAATTTGACCATAATACTTTTATAATTAATTATAAATTCTATATATTTATCTTGGGCAACAATATCAAAGTTCATCGCGGAGGAGGGAGAAAATTTAGGTTTAAGGACTTAGAGAATAAGCAGTAAGGAACTGAGGTCAGAAATATTTGCTTTTACTACAATAAAAAAAGATGTTTTTAATGAAGCTCTTTATGTTTAGGTGGAATAGCAAATTTAAGATATTTGGTTCTAAATGCACGGATATTATTTTTGTAGAATTCTTTTAACAGGAAAATATTTTAATTGATAAGGATATAAGATATTTGTTGACACTTTTCTTAAAAAGATGTTTTTGCATTTTTTCATCTATTATATTGTTTTATTTAATAAATATATTTTTAAGTTTAAGAACTGCAATATTACTGAAGCAATCTTGAAATAAATTGATCAATGTTTTGGGGAAATAATTTATAATTTGTCCACATTCCTGGAATGACAATTAGGCATTATATGTATCATTTAAATCATCCAGTGATAATAACCCTCCATAACTTCTCACTGCTGTTCTGGGAGTTAAGATGTTCAGGGAGCTTCAGGAGAAGAACTGTATCAGATTTAAATTCCCACTGCAGCGATATTAGAATCCGGTCCTGAGGCTGATGTGTTTCTGTCATCAATTTTGGGCAGTCGTGGGTGAGCGGTTAGGGTGTCAGACTAGGATCCCAAAGGTTACCGGTCCGACTCCCGACCCGCCAGGTTGGTGGGGGGAGTAATTAACCAGCGCTCTCCCCCATCCTTCTCCATGACTGAGGTACCCTGAGCATGGTACCGTCCTGCCACACTGCTCCCTTGGGGCGCCATTGAGGGCTGCCCCCTTGCACGGGTGAGGCATAAATGCAATTTGATGGTGTGCAGTGTTCACTTGTGTGTGCTGTCACAATGACAATGGGAGTTGGAGGAGTTTCCCAAAGGACTTTCACTTTCACAATTTAGGATTCATAACTTCCAGCTCTTACCTTGTTTAAACTTTTCTGCTGGCCAGATGTTGACCGATCATGGTAAAAACATTCTGATTTTGTACTTAGGACTCCACAGAAAAGTAATATCCAGTTTTATTTCCCATAAAATAAACTCATGTGCCGTAATAATCCACCAAAGGTCATTTTTCAGCCATGGAAAGTAAGAATCAGGGGGTGAAAACAAATAGTTCTCTTATATGATGCTGGGCCGCCATTTTAGATCTAAAAACACCTCTTCATGAAATAAATTGCCACCCCACATGTAGTCGTGTCCCCATAAAGAATAAAGAAGGCATTTTTTGGTCATTTAGTTTCACGTTGTCTTGACATCACCCTAAGCTGCACACCCCTTTGAAAAATCCTGGATCTGCCTGATTATTCTTTCCATCTGACTTGTTTAGAATGAATTGCTGATTTTCCTCCTTTTATTCAGTCAGACTGAAAGTGTCCCTTTGAGAAGATGCAGAGATTTGATGCTCCTCAGCAAACAGACAGACCATCATCTCCAGACCTAAACAGAGGAACATTTCCAGTTTCCATCCACCTGAGGCTGTTTCCATCATTTCTAGGTGTGTTACTGAGTGAATGAGGATCAATGGGATTCAGTTCCATCATTCAGGTTTAAACCATTAAAGATGAAACTCTGGAAAAAAAGTAAAGGAGGATTTATTCAATGGCCAGATTTGAACACACTCAGGCTCTAAAAAGCAAAAAAGATTAATGCTGATGGAGGAGCAACAGGAAAGACTGGAGAAGACAGAAGGTGAATGACATTAAACTATTTATTTTAGCTTTAGTTTGGCTGAAAATATCAGAGAAAACATGGAAAATATTGTTCCTTATTTACATGAAACCATAAAGAAGCACATTTTCACAATCCAAGAGGTTTTATTGCTGCTCGTTCATCAATTTAGAAGCGATTACAATAATTAAAAACATCCACAGCAGAATATAATCCATAAAATCAGTTGTATAAAATAGGTGATAGTTACTTTCAATCATAGCAGGTAAATAGAACATCTACAGAATCAAGAACAAAACTATTAGAATTAGTTCAAAGGAAAATTATAATTTCAAAAAATGTTTAAAAAGCAGAAACTTTACACTTCTAGAGGAGAGTCAGATTTCTTTAATACATTATTAAGACAAAGGCTTTTTACCAAGTTAAAGCAGGTTCAAACTGATCAGTAAAAATAACATCAACATCATCAATCCTGTTTATCTTTTTAAACAAACATGTTTCATCATTTTAGGACTTCAATTTCCCTGAACTACAGACTCGAGCCTCTAAACTGAGTTCTTTGATGTCCCGTAGTTTAACCCCATAATCCCAGCACCCCCTTTCAAGGTGGCTGGAGCTACTTTGCAACATTAATTAGCTTGTAGCTGACTAACTCTGAGACTGACACACACTTATATATGTCCCAAATCTTCATGTGAGACTCCTCTATAGATGATCTACTTCATTCTAATATCCATTGACCATAGCTCTAACACTGGGCCAAAAACAGTTGGAGTTTTGGTGGGCCTGGTTTCAACAACACACGTAGCAGGGCTGATTGATGCATTGCTAATGAAAGCCAACAAGACACTGAATTAGCTAAACTCTGATCATTTGCAGCTGATCTCTTAGAAAATCCTCCAAAAACATCAGCAACACTGAGCAAAGCTCATTAAATCTGTCCTAGCTTTGCTTTTATTTTCATCTGAGGATATTTTTATCTGAATTAAAGTCTGTTTCTGGAATATATCCGACCACAGCTTAACAATCAGGTAGCAGTTTGCTACGTCTCAAAAAAAAAAAAAAAAAATTTCTGAATAAATTCATCCGGAAAATAGTTGTGCCACACCATACCAAAAATCACACAGTGGGGGTCTCTCTGGATTTTTTTCAATTGAAACATCTAGAACTTCTCATTTGCTTATTGTACTGACAGAAAACTCGCTTCATCTGCAACCAAGATGTTGTTGTTGCACTTTATTAAGTTTATTTCCTTTATCACAGAAAAAGCAAGAAATTCTGAATGTAAACAGCTTTTCTGTTAGGGCGACTTTTGGCCATTTAAAATCGAATTTACTCAGGACCAAAATAATTAACTTTCTTATGTTCACATCCACATATTCGCCCAGGACCTGAATATTTACCAGGTTAACAATATCTTATCTGTTCTAGTTTCAACGTAAACACAGCTGTTAATTCATGGCTTTATTTAAACTTTTATAAAAAAGAAAAAAAGGACATTAACCCGTGGACATTTTATCTCCAACATGGAAAACGACTCTACTGTTCATTCCTGTGGCATCTAACTGTTATGACTTATGTTAAACAAATGGTTTTTGTTTTTTTAAATCAATAAATCATTCCACATCATGCATAAATAAATGTCACCTGGATACTTAAATTACCTTCTCTTTTAAAATCTTTGTGAATAATCATTCAGAACAGGTTCTCACCTGTGTGAATTCTAATGTGTTCAGTCAAATTACTTTTTACAGTAAAACTTTTGCCACAAATCGTGCAAGAAAAAGGCTTCTCACCTGTATGAATTCTGGTGTGAACATTAAGATAAGTCTTAGAGGTGAAGTGTTTTCCACAGGATAGACATTCAAAAGGCTTCTCACCCGTGTGAATTCTCATGTGTATCTCAAAATTAGATTTCCGAGTGAAGGTTTTTCCACAGGAAAGACATTCAAAAGGCTTCTCACCTGTGTGAGTTCTGGTGTGAACATTAAGATCAGTCTTAGAGGTGAAGCGTTTTCCACAGGATAGACATTCAAAAGGCTTCTCACCCGTGTGAATTCTCATGTGTATCTCAAAATTAGATTTCCGAGTGAAGCATCTTCCACAGGAAAGACATTCAAAAGGCTTCTCACCCATGTGAATTCTCATGTGCCTGTCAAAATTATATTTCTGAGTGAAGCTTTTTCCACAGGAAAGACATTCAAAAGGCTTCTCACCTGTGTGAGTTCTGGTGTGAACATTAAGATCAGTCTTAGAGGGGAAGCGTTTTCCACAGGATAGACATTCAAAAGGCTTCTCACCTGTGTGAATTCTCATGTGCGTGTCAAAATTAGATTTCTTAGTGAAGCTTTTTCCACAGGAAAGACATTCAAAAGGCTTCTCACCTGTGTGAATTCTGGTGTGAGTAGTCAAACTGCTTCTTTCAGTAAAGTTCTTGTTACAAATGTTACAGGTAAAAGGCTTCTCACCTGTGTGAATTCTCATGTGTCTAGTCAACTGACTCTTGGCAGTAAAGTTCTTGTTACAAATGTTACAGGTAAAAGGCTTCTCACTAGTGTGAATTCTCATGTGCCTGTCAAAATTAGATTTCTGAGTGAAGCTTTTTCCACAGGAAAGACATTCAAAAGGTTTCTCACCTGTGTGAATTCTGGTGTGTTTAGTCAAACTGCTTCTTTCAGTAAAATTCTTGTTACAAATGTTACAGGTAAAAGGCTTCTCACCAGTGTGAATTCTTGTGTGTCTATCAAGTTTAGATTTCTTAATAAAGCTTTTTCTACAGATCTTACACTGATAACACTTCAGACTCATGTGAGCCATTAAATGCTCTTTTTTTAGAAAGTTTTCTCCACATGTTAAACATAGTAAAGGTTTCTCTCCTGTATGTTCAGCTTCCTGCCTTAGAACAAGCTGCTCTTTCTGCTCACTTATGGGGAGCTCCATGGTTTCCTCTTTTGTCCAGGGATGTTCTGGTTCTTGCTGCTCTTCTTTTATCTGTGGATGTTCTGGTTCCTCTTGGTCCAAACTGGAATTCCTCTCCTGTCCACAGAGCTGCTGGTCTGAGAAAACCTCTTTTCCAACATAATCAGGCAGGCGGTCTGGAAAGACAAACACAGCAAAAATACTTTCTGTTGGTGGTTAAATAAAAGACACTTCACTTTAATCATCCTTGTGTCAATCTAACTACATACAAAGAGACTGGAACTACATCTCCCAGCATGCACTGCAGCTCTGACATCTCAGTCAGAGGTTTGGGCCTCCACTTTAATCTTTAAAGCTTTAGATTATGTCTGAACAGAACATGCTTTTCTTTTATTTTCCCAGTACAAAAACCCAATCTTAGTTTTCAAAACAATTTAATTATTGATGTTTTACTGAAGGGTTAAAACATCCTGTGGGATCTAGCCTTGATTTCCATTTAGAGAACCAATATTAAATAACTACCGTATTTTCACGACTATAAGGCGCATATAAACGTCTTTTTTTTCCCTCAAAATGTGCGGCGCGCCCTTTGGTGCGGTGCGCCCTATGTGTGTTGTTACTGCGGACTTTTGAGACCACCATGCACCATGCAGAACTCCTCATCTCCTCATTGAGGAGATGATGAAAGAGTGGCTGAGGGAGGTGAATGTAAGGAGACCAGGTGTTTTTTTTCCACTCATCACCATCTCTGTTAATCTGTGACTCCATGCGTGCCCATCTCACAGCTGATGTGAAAAACATGGTGAAACAAATGAACGCTGTGCTTATTGCGGGAGATCTGACAAAGGAACTTCAACCGCTCGACATCGGTGTGAACCGGACGCAGCAGGTGCAGAAGAAGCAGCGAGTTTACATGCAAAGTCAATGGTTGACGCGCGTATAGGCGCAGCAAAAGGTCCCGCAGCGCATTTTGAGCAGCAGGCGCAGCGTGTCGGGAGCGTTTAAGCATCTGACGCGCTGCTGCTGCTCCAGATGGAAAAATTGAAGTTTTGCTGCTGGACAGCAAATATAGCTGCAAGGCAAAGAAAGGATAGTGAAGCTCCGCCCAACGCGCGTCAGACACACTTTTGCACCGCGCAGGCAGAGCAGCTAAGCTGCTTCAGCCGCGCGTCAGAACTAACTGGTACAATCTAAGGATGATGACTTTGATGGGTTCCATTAATAATTTGTAATAAATACATGAATAAAGCACAATCATACTCAGTTTTGCTCCCGCTCTATTTTTCTACCTGAAAACTTCTTTGCCTCTGGGTTCACCGCGGCGGCTGGCAGGTGTTTTTCATCTAAATGATCTAAAGGATTATGAAAGGATAATAGGATAATAAATGCGAACATATTCTGTCGGCAGGTTTCAGGATTTTAAGTTAATTTATGCGTCAATAAACTGTTTCAGAGGAGTGATCACAGCCCTGTGTCATCAGCGATGTGTCTCTCACGGCCGGCTCCCAGGTTTGAATAATACTTAGTAATAAATACACCTTGCAGCTATATTTGCTGTGATCAGTGGGAATAAAATAGTTTTAATGTTTTTAAGTGGGAAAATCCACCTGAAAACTTAATCATTGCAGTCAGTTCATCCAGATTATCATCCTGCACTCAGACCCCCACATACCAGCGGTGCGCCGACAGTAGGAATCCCTTCAACAGCAGCCTCTGGCCGGCCGCGAGGAGGCAGGCGCCAGGATAATTAAAGCGAACATATTCTGCCGGCAGATTTCTGTATTTTAAGTTAATTTATGCGTCAATAACCTGTTTCAGAGGAGTGATCACAGCGCTCTGTCATCAGCAATGTGTCTGTCTCACGGCCAGCTCCCAGGTTTGATTAATACTTTGCAATAAATACATGAATAAAGCACAATCATACTCAGTTTTGCTCCCGCTTCAGAAAACATGCAAACTAAAACAGACGAATCTAGCGGCACAGTTGTGCAGCTCAGCTAAAGCTAGCATACTTGCACATTTGCAATGTTTTTTGAAAAAAAAAAAGAGACTATTTTAAGATGTTTAAATTAAGATCTGTGGCTGATATGGTTGTGGTTTGACCGTAGCTATTAGCTGGGCTGCTTTTCAAAAACCATAGTTGCCAAAGTAATGCATTATTGTTTCCCAAACTATGTTGCTAACAGTTTAGCAGCTATGCTTTTAGTAAACAAACCCTGTTTAAAGCCTTTTTCCAGCCTTAGAATGGATGTTTAATCCAATCCTCCCGCCGCCATGTGCAGACTAGTGATGGATCCAGCAACACGACTGCATGGAGCTCATAGAGCAAAACACTATCGGCGTGTCGTTTTAAGAAAGTCATGTGACCGATATAGGAGCTGTTTCTAACTGACTGAGACACTAAACTGTGTTTAAAAACGTATCTGTCAACATGATGCATCTGCTAAAACAATGATTTTAATCTGTTGCTGTTTATCATTAAAATGATCAAGATATTTGGAGCAGCCTAAGAGGAATAGAAACGCTTCAGCTGCGGCGTTTTTATTTTCATTTCCTCATTGTGTCGTCCTTTTCCTCTCAGTTATCACTCAACTTATCTGAATTAAAGTTATTTCAAATTGACTGCACTTATTGTTTTAAAAGTATGATTTAAAATCCTGGTCTACAAGCAACCTCATTCACATTTTCACGTTATGATAAATGTTTACATTATTTATTGGCTGCATCTAAAAATATCAAAGATATTTTCAATTTAAGCATAGATATGAAATAATACAATATAACCTACAATAACAAATGATATCATTGTATTAGGTCATCTGTACGTCTATTTCCATCATACAAATGTCTGCATATGATCATTTGATGAAATATAATCAGGGGCGATCATAAAAAAAAAAAAGAAAAAAAAAAATCCCAACTTTGGGGCTTTTCATTTTAAATCATGACGGGAAAAGGATGATATTGTATCAGCAAGAGACTTTATACTCTTTTCTTCTCTCATAATTTCAAATAAATCTGTTTGACTGTTCTCAACTACCGACACCTTAGCTTAAAATCTAGATCTCTTTCAAACTGGGCACCGTTTCATTCACAACACCTGTCCCATCAACCAGGAATACTTTAATAATCCCAGGGAGAAATGACTCTGTATGTAATACAGTGACTGTAGGACCAGTTTGATATAACACTATTTTATACAACATATATAACTAGGGGGTCCCCGCTCCATCTTGCCATCAGTTTGGGGGCCCTTGCCCTGGAAAACGTTGAAGAGCCCTGATCTATATAATCATTCTATGAGCCTTTTAAATGTCCAAAAGGTGTCAGTATTCAGTGAGACAGAATCAATACAGTTTGGCAATGAGTCGAAACGCTTCAAGATGCCTCATTAGCCCATCACTAGAGCAGACTGTGACTCCATTGTCCAGCAGCAGGTAAACAATCTAACAATTCTACAGATATCTGAGGAATCAGGGATCAGAACAGCCTCCATGTTGGAATCTAAGCATCACAAACAACATGGAACAGTAGAGTTTAGCCTGAAAAGCTGCAATGACCAAACATGATGCAGACTTTAGCCTTTTAGGCTCTGCTATCAACCGGAGGTTAGCTTTAGCTTAGCATGCTGATCTCCTCTAAGCAGTTTTCCAATCAGATGAGGCTAAAATCCAGAGTGTGCATCATCAGGGAATCGTTTCTATCAGGTGTTTCCTACCTATCCGGTGTAAGATGATCTGGGGGATCCTGGTGAAATCCAGCAGTAGATGTTGATCGTCCATCTTTTCCTCCGAATTGACCAAACTCCCTTTAAACTCCGTGAATGTTTCTTCAGCAGGAGTTAACTGCTCGGTGATAAACTCTCCTTGAAGCTGGACTGAAGACATTCTCACTGCAAACACTCCCAGATTATCAGCCTCTCTACAATGACTCCACACACAAGCTAAGCTAATGCTGCTGGTTTAATGTGTCGGTGCCCATAGATATCCATAATAAAGGCTAGATGTCTTACGGCGGAGTCTCAAACGGCATCACCGGGCGGCCATCTTACCACAGGCAGGCTTTCTGGTGTGCTCTGTGGTACTTAATGTAAGGTGAGTGATCAGCACGAACACAAATACTCTTATCTCATTGAATTCTTGACGGATTTACAAACAGTTTGGTTTATATATATATATATATATATATATATATATATATATACAATATATATATATACAATATGTAAACCAAACAAACTGTTTGGTTTGTTAAAAAAAAGTCAGACATGTAGTTGTGATACTGCGCACTTAGGAATAATTATAACCATGGAATTTCATATGAAAAGAACACTGAATAGAACATACAGGTGCAATAAATATACACATGCACAAGGTATTTATGTTAAATCAATATATGCTATTAAAACTCAGTGTACAGAATGGCAACCATATATATATGGTCCCAGAGGAAAAAAAAAAAAAAAAAAAAAAATATATATATATATATATATATATATATATATTTTTTTTTTTTTTTTTTCCCTCTGGGACCATATATATATGGTTGCCATTCTGTACACTGAGTTTTAATAGCATATATTGATTTAACATAAATACCTTGTGCATGTGTATATTTATTGCACCTGTATGTTCTATTCAGTGTTCTTTTCATATGAAATTCCATGGTTATAATTATTCCTAAGTGCGCAGTATCACAACTACATGTCTGACTTTTTTTTAACAAACCAAACAGTTTGAGAATAGTTAGACAATTGAGGAAGTTATGGTTATTTCAGTACATGCGCCATTGAAACACAATGCTACGAATGAGCGAGCTGCCTGTGGTAAGATGGCCGCCACGTGCGGACGTCGACCCCCATTGGCCAGCAGCGCGGACGAGACATCTAGCCTTTATTATGGATATCTATGTCGGTGCCTCGCTGCGTGTTTCTTTCTCCTTCTTTATAGCTTCTTCTTCTTCTTCTTTTAACGGCAGCTTGCATCCATTATTGTTGCACTACTGCCACCTATTGGATCCTAATATCTATCCCTCGAATTCTCATAATGATCCCTACAGGTGCTGGTCATAAAATTAGAATATCATGAAAAAGTAGATTGATTTCAGTAATTCCATTTAAAAAGTGAAACTTGTATATTATATTCATACATTACATACAAACTCATATATTTCAGATGTTTATTTTGTTTAATTTTGATGATTACAAATGACAACAAATGAAAATCTCAAATTCATCATATCAGAAAATTAGAATATTGTGAAAAGGTTCAAAATTGATGGCCCCTGGTGCCACACTCTAATCAGCTAATTAACTCAAACCACCTGCAAAAGCCTTTAAATGGTCTTTCAGTCTAGTTCTATAGGCTACACAATCATGGGGAAGACTGCTGACTTGACAGTTGTCCAAAAGACGACCATCGACACCTTGCACAAGGAGGGCAAGACACAAAAGGTCATCGCTAAAGAGGCTGGCTGTTCACAGAGCTCAGTGTCCAAGCACATTAATAGAGAGGCGAAGGGAAGGAAAAGATGTGGTCGAAAAAAGTGTACAAGCAAGAGAGATAACCGCACCCTGGAGAGGATTGTGAAACAAAACCCATTCAAAAATGTGGGGGAGATTCACAAAGAGTGGACTGCAGCTGGAGTGAGTGCTTCAAGAACCACCACACACAGACGTATGAAAGACATGGGTTTCTGCTGTCGCATTCCTTGTGTCAAGCCACTCTTGAACCACAGACAGCGTCAGAAGCGTCTTGCCTGGGCTAAAGAGAAACAGGACTGGACTGCTGGTGAGTGGTCCAAAGTCATGTTCTCTGATGAAAGTAAATTTTGCATTTCCTTTGGAAATCAAGGTCCCAGAGTCTGGAGGAAAAGAAGAGAGGCACTTCATCCACGTTGCTTGAAGTCCAGTGTAAAGTTTCCACAGTCAGTGATGGTTTGGGGTGCCATGTCATCTGCTGGTGTTGGTCCATTGTGTTTTCTGAGGTCCAGGGTCAACGCAGCCACATACCAGGAAGTTTTAGAGCACTTCATGCTTCCTGCAGCTGACCAACTTTTTGGAGATGCAGATTTCATTTTCCAACAGGACTTGGCACCTGCACACAGTGCCAAAGCTACCAGTACCTGGTTGAAGGACCATGGTATCCCTGTTCTTAATTGGCCAGCAAACTCTCCTGACCTTAACCCCATAGAAAATCTATGGGGTATTGTGAAGAAGAAGATGCAATACACCAGACCCAACAATTCAGAAGAGCTAAAAGCCACTATTAGAGCAACCTGGGCTATCATAACACCTGAGCAGTGCCACAGACTGATCGACTCCATGCCACGCCGCATTGCTGCAGTAATACAGGCCAAAGGAGGCCCAACTAAATACTGAGTGCTGTACATGCTCATACTTTTCATGTTCATACTTTTCAGTTGGCCAACATTTCTATAAATCCTTTGTTTTTATTGGTCTTCAGTAATATTCTAATTTTCTGATATGATGAATTTGAGATTTTCATTTGTTGTCATTTGTAATCATCAAAATTAAACAAAATAAACATCTGAAATATATGAGTTTGTATGTAATGTATGAATATAATATACAAGTTTCACTTTTTAAATGGAATTACTGAAATCAATCTACTTTTTCATGATATTCTAATTTTATGACCAGCACCAATATATTTTAAAAAATAAAATTAATTTTTCATCCACTCAATACTATTTAACTTTTCAACCATATTAACAAATTTCAATTCCCCATTAAAACCTTATTCTGTTTTTAATCATGTTCTTTGATTGACATATTTTCTACAACTAATAAAAACATGTTCCATTGTTTCTACATTATCACACCAACTACAAAAACCAGTGAGATGTTTCCCCATCTTAAAAAGAGTTCAATTATAAAAACTGTGTTTATTCTATTCATGAATATCTCCTCCCTCCTGTTTATTCCTCTAATCTTTGCTGCATCTCTTTCATAGCGGCTGGCAGACCACCTATTAAAGCGCATTACCGCCACCTGCTGGACAGGACTGTCAACAGGAGGTTTACAGCAACAACAAAAAGAAAAATATTTTCTCTGTAGTGATAAAATATATTTCAAATCCAATAGTATTTGATTTTTTAAATTAATTTTTATTAGCAATATGTTCAATACTTAACTAAGTGAACTATTCAAACCTGTTTGACCAATTCTGCATCATGAAATTATTGATTCTATTCTCCTATTTCCTGCTTTCCTTTTATCTCCCACATTTTTCTGATTTTAATATGAGTTTCCCCCTTTATCACTTATGTCCAAGTTTTCCTTCTATATTTTATAACATAATTATTGATTATTGTTTGTCATTCAACCCTGACTAAATGATTTTCTTGATCTGTCTGCTGCTGCATTGAGCTCAATTATTGCTTCATGATGATTGTTTGAATGTTTTAAATCATTATTAGGAAAAAAAAAAATGACCCCATGTTTCTATTAGAGGCGTCACCGAGCAAATATGTGAAGGAGGCGACACTGAATGTTAGAAACCACTCTGGCATTTGTCCCAAAAATAAATATAAAAAATATTTAGAATGGTTCTAATTATTAATAGCTAGGCCCCCCTTTACCACCCCCCTCTGGAACAAGCAGTTCTCCTCTAAACCAGAAGGTGGCAGCACTGATACCATCATGTTCAGTGTCCTACTTTGACATTTTAAAGTTAGTATATGAAGCTAAAACTGACAAATATACAGAAATAAATGTTCTGCTATATATTTCTATTAGGGGATCAAATCCATCATTCAGGCTCTTTTAAGAATCAGTTTTTATGTTTGATGTTGTAGAGTTTGTCTCTGCAGTCATCTTCCAAGTAATTAAAGATAAAGAGCAACAGTTTATCCATTTATTGTTTGTTATGTAGAAGCATAGAGTCATTTAAACAGCACTGATGTATTAATATGTACGTAGCTTTATTAGCAAGAGCTTCATTAAAATATGTTAGTTTAATAGGAACTGGTTTCACTGTCTATTAGTTTTCACCTGCCGCCCCCGATTAAACTTTTAGGGAACGTCCACTGGTTAAATGTGGAACTGGACCAGAGACACACGGGTCCTTAGTGTCTCTCTGTAACATTTAAACCAGCTTTCTGGTTCAGACGCCCGCTTCCTTCCACTGACTCATCCAGGAGTGTCATGGCTGCCATCTTTGCACCTTTAGCTATTTATAGACGTGTGTGATTATCTACACCTTGTCCGCCTGATTATTCTTTACATCTGGCTGAGTTTACAAAAACTGAGCATCTCTGTCTCTACTGATTAGTTACGTCTCTCACTACAATAGACTAGATCCTGAAAACAGTGGCTGCGTTCGATTTCATGGGCTGCGTCCTCAGAAGGACAGATTTGAAGGCGATTTACGTCATAGCGCCGCGCCGAGGTCTGGTTGGATTCCAAGACTCCTCGTTATGTAGGGTGACCATATTTTCCTTTCGGAAAACCAGGACACCTTGGAGCACGGGGTGGGGTGGGGGTTGGGACCTCTGTTCCCATGCATAGAGATGTCTATATCTACAGTTGATTTATTAAAAATGCTTTTCAGTAAAAGTCAACAGCAATAACTCCAATAACAAATGATAATTTCATTCAAAATGTATTTATTAAAAATGCTTAACAATTCCTGTAATGAATTGTTGTGCAAAAATAATGTCCTGCAGATAATGAATAGATGGTTAACTAGAACTGGAGTTATAGTTAATTATTATCCTATTTAACATCGAAGGCAAAATCAATTTAGTGTTCTTAGGTGGATAATTATAGCCCTGATTTATCTACTTACCGGTTGCTGATCCACAACTGGAGGGTTCCGGGACCGACTGTTAAAATCCAGGTATCCACCAGTCTAGTGGCCCCGGTTAAGTTATCAGCAAAGCTATTAAATTATCAATAAAGAACCTTCTATCTCTGTTTATTCACACTATTACCAAAAGGGGGTGGATTTGGGAACATTTTAGGCTAAACAGAAAGGACAACACAGCGCAATGCCTCCACTGCAAAGCAGAATTGGCGTACCACAACAGCACGACATCAATGTTGCAGCATCTGAAGGGAAAACACCCGCTACATGCATCCAACTCGTACACGGTTGCCAACAGTTAACGTTTATGTTCTCTTTGCTATCTACGTTGTGTGATAATCTGCCATGTTATAGATGTAAATTGAGGCACATTATTTTGCTAATGTTACATCTAAACATAGCGGTTACTTAACCGGGTGTAGTGTAAATTGTATGTGAGGGTGGAACTGAGAGAAATTATGCAGGACTTAATGTAAGTTTGTTAATAAAAATACGCAGCAACAGATTACAGGCATAAGCTGAAAAGCATTTATTTATTGGTGTCTTTCCATCCTGAAAAGTTACAGTCTTTTCTTCTCGCTACTGTTATGTATGAATTAGAAATTTTTTATTAATATTTTTTGTAGTAATTCTATATTTGTTTATACCTAAGCAATCAAGAATAAATAATAGCATCGTTTTAATAAAAATAGCAACATTTTTGCATTTTATCATGACTAGTTAAGGCTGCAGAACTCTGTATAAACTCAAACCTTTACATTTTGAGTAAGTTTATTTTTTTCCTAACATATAGATTACATTCTGTTTTCCAATACATAAAAAAAACATTTCACTGCATTTAGATTTTTCTGTGATGGTTAAAAATAATGCTTTTAATTAAAGCATCCTCAAAACTCACACATAAATGAAAGCCTTAAATCCATAAATAAAATAAAACTGAAACTAAAGCTGCTATCATGGCAGATGAGCTGTCAGTGCTGTCAGAGATATTGGACTGATCTGGACTAACTGGTGTTATTGCAGATTTGCCAATAGTTTATTTTATAATTTTTTTTTATCCGATTACTCGATTAATCGTAAGAATAATCGATAGATTACTCGATTACTAAAATATTCGTTTACAACAGCCCTAAAAGAATTAAACGAGATAGAAACAAAGAAATAAAACCATAAGAGTCCGTTTACTGGCGTCTGAAATTGTCCAAAATATGCCAGATATTAATACATTCACTTATGTCCGCTAGCAGCAGGTATAATAGTGCAATTGATCATGTAAACTAATACATCCAACTTAAAATCAGCAAATGATTAAATGCATTAACAAAGCAGCAGGTGTGATGATAACAGTGCAATTGATCATGTACATTAATACATCCAGCTTAGTATTGGTAAATTATTAAACATGTATTAACAATAGCAGCGTTCAGCAAAAACCCCTTTTTGCCTGGCAATGTAGCGATGTGTGTGAATGGTTGTAGCTAAATGGGGGACCACCCCCCTTTGTTCTCCACGCGGTGAGGGGAACAAAGAGAAATGGGGGGGGGGGGCGACCTGTAATCAAGATGGCGGCGACCACGGGGACCCCACGTGGCTGAATGTGATAACTTTATCTCTATCTCAAAGCAGAAACAACGAAGAGGACAGGAAAGCCAAGAAAGTAAAGAAGCACACACTTATTTTATCCAAATAAACAAACCCTTAATCAGCACAGATAAAAAAAAAGAACATCAGCATTAATTCAAAACCCTAAACTGCCTTTCTCTCGCCTGAGCACAGCAGGCCTAATGCATCAAAAGGAAAGTAAATTGATTTTACTGTGAGATGCGTCGTCCGAGGGAGGTTGGCGTTTCCACGGCAACCGCAGCTTGGTTTCTGTCGGGCAGAGGTTCTCTGCCACCGGTCCGCCCCTCGGGAAATTCAGTCAGTTCGGGGCCGCAGCAGAGGGCTTGATATGCTCACGAGTTGGAAAGGAGGGATTTTAGGATGTGATCTTAGGAGGTGGTCGGCTAGAGAGCGTCCTCTCAGCCGATTCATCCAAGGAAGGGGAAAACGAAACTCCGCGGTCAGCTTCAAAGGCTTCTGTCTCCCAGTCGGCGCAGCCGCTATGCACGATGGAACACTGCGATCCGTGACTTTTGACGCAGGAAAACGAAAGCTACTTCCAGTCAGCTTTCTTCTGGTATTTCACGTGAAATGGGTCTCTCCTGACGGGCTCCAAACCCATGGAAAAAGAGACTGGAGTCTTCTCGAGCATGGCTTTTAAACCATGTGTGACACGGGAGCACTTCCTGTGGAAGTAACGGCTGATTTGTCTGTGCCATGAGTGACATGGTGGAACTTCCTGTTGGAGTATTCGGCTGATTTGTCCATTTGAGGTGGCCGCCTCCCACAGTGGGCCGGGTCTTCTTTGTTCTTGTTTTGGAGGGAATCCTTTGTTCTCCCTTGTGGAGAAGAGAAGGGGGATGGGTTCCAGGCGGCTAACAAGGGGGATGGTTTCAAAAGGCTCACCCCACTGATTTAGCTCCATTTTGGCAATATATCCCAACATGTTCCCCCCTTTTAGCTTTGAAGATCGGGTATCCGTCTCAGTCTTTAAAGCTAACCAAGTTCATTAATCCATATTGCCAACAAGGTTGCGTTTACGTGTCCAATGTGCAGTTGGCAGTTCGTTAGAGGTGGGTGCTGGCTCAGGGAGAGGAGGCAGGCGCTCGGCGAGTTTATTTCTAGCTAGCTAACTAACCTCATTGCAATGTTACCAAACATTGAGACACAGACATCTGTTGTACATTTACCACACTTCTAGCATTCTTGGTTCAGCGTTTATGCTTAAACAAGAGAAGAAAGGAAAGAAGCATGCAAAGAGGACAGAGATAGGTGAAAAATGCTAACTATGATTCATAGCTCTTTCTTTCAGGGGTTCTGAATCTGTGGCGCTATGAATCAACGGGAAAAGGGTGAAGGTGTCTAGTTTCTAGTTCTTATTCCCTAGCACACTGTGTGCGCCGTCGCCGTTGTGATGATCCTGGGAATAAGAACCATGGAATAGACATTGCATAGCATCTGTGAGGTCATTTCTATGCATTGGATTGAGCTTGAGATCGATGTCAATATAGGCTAATATTGAGGAGGTTTAGGTGGACATGGGTTTATCTTTCAAAACTCATGTTTAACGCGGAATAAGCCTATATGCATGAGCTCTCTGAATGATAAGGAGATTTAGCATGAATCCAATTTCTAAGCTATCAGAGTTTACAAAAACTGGAACGACTAAATTATAAGCCAGGTGAATTTGCAGGTGTTGCAGACATTAGAGACCGTTCAACTTTAAATCTTTACCAAAACTAGAAAGGGAATCAGATGCGTGTGATCACTCCTTTTAGCAAGCTGGTTCCAGATGAGTCGTCTAACCTGCATACATTTCTGACAACTTCAGAGGATATCATGTCAAGTTTTACCACTTCTGTTGGATCTATCCAGTGCATTATGCTCACAAATGGTTTATGGATATTATGACCATGTAGTCCTTCCCTTAAGAAGAGGCTAGTTCAAAAGCTGTGAAATTTTGAAATGTGGAAGTGAAACCTTATGAGATCAGTGCATGTTTTCCTGTGTGTTAACATATACTCAATCTGACTGGTACAATGCACATGTGTTGTTAAGAATGGAGGTGCACTCCATTCCACGGGCGGAAGTGGATTCTGGGTTGCATTTCATTCTGTCTACCTGCTCTATGGAGAAAAATGCTACAAATGCAAGATGTTGAGTACGTTCTATGGGGATGAGAACTGGTCTGATCCAGTTCATCTGTAAATTGAGCCAAATGGATGTAACCCCCCTTTGCTTAGGAGGAGTTAGTTCCAAAAGGGCTGATGATGGGAGCTGACAGCAGGTGGAATGTTCTGAGGAACACCCCTGTTTGCTGTCAGATGATGGAGACGATTGACTGTTCACCTGCTGGGGAGCGTGTCGGGTTGCTTTGCAGCCTCCCTGGACCTCTGCAGGTGAGCCATGGGCAGCAGATGACCTGAACAGGCCAGAACCGGTTCTACAGTCTAAGTAAGATCCATTTCCTGATCTTACACCCTGAGAAATGTTACTGACTTCCTGATAGGGATGTTTTTCTGAGTGGGGATTGGTCTTCTCTGAAAAGAGGTGGACCAAAATAAAGGTTCTTCTTGAGGAGATCTGAGGGGATTCTGGGGTTTTACCACCTGGACCTTCCTTTTCCACTAAGTGTAATAAGGAAGCTGTGGAAGGTAAGTCCCCACCTAGTCATGCTGATGGAGGCTTCGGGTCAGGTTTTCCTGGAGGATTTTCATGTCCAACCGGGTCTTGAGAGGGGTTGTTGATCTGACGAACCATTTCTGTTAACAACCTACGGAGGTTAGCTTCCATCTCCTTCATGGCTGACTGCTCTAGCTTCTCATCCTGATCTCTCCCTTCACACTCCTTCTTAAGCTTCCTTTGGTCAGGCTGTCTGCTGTATCGGCTCATCTCTGATCTGTACCTCATTTGGAACCCACTGTCCTCTCTATTCTGTGAACTCCTCCAATCCTGGAAAGCTCTCCTTTCTTGTGGGCCGGTATCACGGTTGCGTGATCCCTTTTTAAGTCTGGCTTTGGAAGGAGGAACCTCTTGTCCCTCCAATTCTAACTTTCTCCCTGATTCTGCCTGAACCTGTAGGACCCTGTGTTCGCTATCTGTACCCTTGCTGGTGCGGACGCGCGTTTCCCATGCAATCTGTGCATATTTCCTTATTTCTTGCATGGTGAGGGTTTTGGTTCGGCACTACATGGTAACATCATATATTATGCTGTCATGAAGATTGTGGAGGAAAAGATATTTTAGTGAGTGGTCTTCCTCCAACCCAGGGGCGCTGCGCCCCTGAAAATATGCGGCTCGCAACCGACGGTAATAATCTCTCGGCGATTCATTTCTTTTCTGTTGGATGCCGAGGGCACTGACCATCGCGGAGCCCGGATCAGTGTGCACTGAATATTCCTCTCTCAGTGCTTGACAAAGAGAGGAATAGCGGTCTCGAACAGAGGGCTGGAGACTCTCTATGAACACATGCACGCTTCTCGAAGTAGTTCGTCTGTGTTCGTCTTCTGAAAACGAAATCACTGAGCTCATTAAGTTCTGGGCTTCCATTTCCTTGCTGATCCTGATTCCTATCCATTTGATTCGCTAGGGGGAACACAAAGCAGGAAACGCAGCACACTGGCTACAAATCGCTAACCGTGTTAGCACTACACGCACTAAACAAAAACACTCCGTTTACTGTAGGTTCGTTACCTATACGGCAGGTGTACAACGTGCGGATAAAACAATACGCAGGTTGCTTTCAACTTGCGACCTCCTCTTTAATTTGACAGGTTGCCGATTTGCTTTTAAATCTGTGGGTTTCTAATGGTTTGATTCACTCACCTTTCAGTAAGTAAGATTGGCTGGTTCGAAAATGTGTATATGTGTATAGGTGTGTGCGTGTGTATGTATATATGTGTAGAACACTGTTAACAAACAACTCTTGCACACAAAAAGGATAACGCAGTGTTAGAAAACCTGGCAGAAGTGGTAAAAGGTGGCAGCAGCTGCACAATTAAACCTGAGGTTTTGTTTCTTTATACCTGCAGTTTAAGTTTAACCACTCTCCAATTGTTAAAACACTGTTTGTCCACAGCACAGAAAGCAATAGTGAAACAGCATGAAAGAAAGAAAAATAAAAATTAAGAAAAAAAAAAAACAAGTCACTCCTTCTCTACACCATTCAGCTGCAATTTCAGAAGCCACCACCAGGGGGAGACAAGTTGCCTTCACCTGGGAATTTTCAAACTGTTGTTGCAATAACACGCTTACGCCACCAGATGGCGCCAAAGAGAGCACTACACAATTTGGATCTCAAACACTGGAACCAGCTGAGTAATTGTAATTACATAAGCTACCACTAGGGGGAGATGACAATCTCTGCCAACGTGGCCTACACTGACCCAGTCGCTGTGACTTTAAGAACCCTTTTGTGCTGCACCAATCCACAATTTGATCTCACGGCTTCAGAATAGCAGCAACCAACAAACAACGCAGCCGAAGTCCCAAATCACCAATTCTCTATTGGATTATAAGCCTGAGATTCAATTAACTGGCCGTTAAATCTACTCAAACCCGCTTTTAGCTGTTTTTAATTTCTGGATGGTTTATCTGTTATTCATATAACGGAAGTTTCAGTCTCAGGCATGTCCATTTTGGCAATATATCCCAACAGAATGAATAGCACAATGAAAGAAATAATGTCTCATCTAAACATCCCTCAATTAACAAAAGTTAACAATAACTCTCAACTCCCAATAACAGATGATACTCAGCCTCAGTAATGAACAAAATAATGTCTGTTCTGTAGGTTATTGGAAAAAATAAATTAACAAATGAGCTAATTAACAAAAAATACCTCTTGTGTAGCAAAAATTGTTCAAAATGTACCAAAAATGAACAAACATGTCAATAGACTATCTTTACTTTTGGTGTCCAGGTGGCTTTTCAGATCCCTTGCACCTCCATTGGACACCGAGACATATGTGCCTGCTTTGCACACTGTGCACAAGGCATCCATTGTGTCTCGACCCAGTCAGAAAGCGGGGAAACTGTTTTGTAAATTGTCGGTAAACATACATTTGCGCTTTTGCATGTTGTTGGCGTCCTGACAGCCACGCTATCTATCTTCTGATTAAGAACAGGGCTGCCCGCACTGACGCGGCTCAGGGATTACGTCACATGCAGCGTCGTGCGCAGTGCCCTAGTGCCTGTTAATTTAAAAGTCCAATGAAGGTGATTTAAAAAATCAGGACATTTCCTCACTTTCTAAAAAAACCCGGGATGCCCAGGACAGGACATGAAATACTGACATGTCCTGGGAAATACGGACGTTTGGTCACCCTATCGTTATGCGACCTTAAAATGCGTCCTTCTTTTAGCCCGATTAGAAGGATGGGTCCGATGTATCCTCAGTATCCTTGGATATCCCAGGATTCATAGCGAGTCCAAACATGCCGGCTGCTCTGTGATCAGAGGAAAGGTTACTTGGAGCCGAACAGTGGTGAAAATTGGAAGTTCAGTTTAATATAATCCAGTCAGTGAATAGTTCCGTCTGAAATGAATGAAAATAGTTGTTTTAATGGTTATTGAGTCAGATATGTGGCGGTAATGTTTGATTTATCTAAAGGTTTTTATCTGTTACTGTGTAAATGGGTTTGGCTGGAATTTAAGGACAGATTCTAATATATCTGCAGAGTGGAGACTATAAATCTAATAGGATTTATTGCACAATTTGCTTAACTAAGTATTTTTTTGTTGTTGAATATTAGAGATTTTGCAGATATATTTTTTATTCATACATTGTTTAGATTTACTTATATGTTTCTACCTCATTTATAGAATAGAAAATCTCTTTATTGTTCCAAAATGGGGAAATTCTGGTGTTTACAGCAGCAAAAAGATTACAGAAAAAAATGTTCACACAAATGTGGACCTTAGAAAAATGTCTAAGAATAACATAATAGAGAAGAGTTATAATATAAACAATAAAATACTGTAAAGTGTTTTAACAATATAAAACTGGAGAATAAATAACCAATATTGGATATTTGAAAAAATGACAGCAGCATGTTATTTAACTGACTAAGGTTTCTATCATTACATTTGCTTTTATTTGTTCCTGCTTCTGTTGGTTGGAACCTTTATTCCACTCTGGATTCTCATGAGCGTATCCTTTATCTCATTTTAAAATAAAAATAAGAAAAAGAAACAGCTTTGAAATCTTTGGTATTCATTCTTCTCCTGCTTTATGTGTCAGCTGTCATGTTTGCTAAGCGGTGAAGAAAGCCTCGGAAGGATGGACCTGTTTGAATTCACAGCCAAAACTCTTCCAGTCTCCTTATTGAAGGATCCTGTCCAGTTAGACCGAGTCCTTGGAGGAAGCAGCCCATAAATTCAAACACACCCCTTTATAGCCAGGGGGGGGCAGGCCCCGCCAGGTGATTGGTTGTTGCCATGGGAGATATCAGCATCATTAGTGCATGCATGTCCCATCCCTGCATCCCTGCAGATGGACCCAAAGCTTTCATGGTTTCCTAATAATTACTGCTGCTGACTGACGACTATTCATGATGATCATTTCTATTTTCCAACGTCTATTTGTAGCTACAGCTGTGATGATCTGTTTAATCATCTATTAATGGCTTCTTAGCTGCTTCATCATTAGTTCTTGTCTTATTTTTTAGTATTTTCTGAGAGTTCTAGTTAAACAGTTTGTAGGATAGAATTGTTAGTTGTAACAGGGAGTGATTGTGTTTAATAAATCAGCATAGATAAAGAGATACGCATCTATGTTTATTTCTATATGAGAGTGATCTGCTGTCTCTAAAGGTCAGAGCTCCAAACATCCCTTCACTGTTGATGGTTTAGTGATACAGTGAGATTTACTGGGATTCTGGTTAATGATTGCTGCCAAGTGCAGTTATGAACTATAATTATCAACATTTACACAACCCAAGTCCACAACAAGTTGGACATTTCAGGAGGAAACCAAATATTAGATGCTGTCAGCCCAATAATCCCATCCCCTGGTGGAGCTTAAACATCTATTTATTGTGGAGGATTTGGATTCAAATAATAGTTTATTATTTAAAATCAAACAATAACTGCACAGCAGTGCTGTGACCTAAAGATTGAACATTTCACCATAATGTGATAAAATCTCTTGAATAGTTTCTAATGATCCACAGATCACTGTACTGATGGGGAAACACCTGCACTTCTTTACTTCCTCTTGAATTTAGATTTTAGATTGAAACAGTTATTAAATTCCCTCACCGTGATCCAGAATCTTTTCTCTGTTCTGCCACCAAATGGAGTCAGAACCAGTTCCTCCTGATCCGGTACCGGAATCCCAGTCAGAGTTCCAGGTCCAGTGAAGTTCAGGTAAGCAGACTGAGAAGCAGGTGGGATCAGACTGTCGCTTGGACCAGAACCAGGTCCGTCCTGATAGGATGACTTGGACAGAGTGGACTGGATCAGGCTTTGTTCAGTGAACTGATCCTGTTCACTATGGTCCTAAAGGAAGTCATAGATATTTAATCTTAGATCTTTCCAACAGTCTAAAGGTGATTCTCCTATTTGACCTTTGATCAAAGAGATCAGAACAGATTCTGATCAACTAGAATCAAACTTTCCATCAAGGTTTTATTCACATGAAAACAAAGCTTCTAGTAAAAAAGCTCCAGCTGGTCTGTTTCTGAAACACAAAGTCAGTGAAGAGTTCAAAGCAACAGTTCCTGTCAGTGACGATCCCAAGGAGTTTCTACTGACATCTGTCCATAGATCCTGGTTAGTTAGAATCAGCCTCATTCAGGCTTAAAGCTGACGATCAAACTGGAGGCACGATAACAGAGCGGTCAGCATATTATGGGATGTGCTGCTGATCAGGATCATGACTTTGACTCTCTTTGTGTAAAAAACAAGAATTTCCAAACTGAGTTGATTTTACGGCATGTTTTGAAATTACTTACAATAAAAATATTTTCATTTCAAGCAATATTTACCTTGACTTTACTTCAAAAGTTGATGGATGTAGTCAAAATTCCCATCATGTCACTGCTGTCATGTCACTGTTCATCTCCATAGCAACTACCCAAACAATCTCTCATAGAAACTTTTTAAAGGGACATTACAGTGTTGTGGTGGAACACTGATTTAACTGATATTTTATTCAATGATATTTTAAAACATTAGAAAACATGTTTTTGTTACTATTCATTTTTATCACTGAAGATCAAAAGTCTGGGTGTGGGACAAGCACAAAACGGTAATATTTACATAGAAATGAGGCTGAAAAAAGGTGAAATAAATTCCTCACAGACTAAAACAAATGTCCTAAAACAGTTTCATGGTAAAGATATCTATAAAGGTGTGAAATGTCCCTTTTTTATTTTTTTCATGAAGTATGATCAAAGGACATAAAAGTGCCCGTAGTTAAAGCCAATGTTGAGCCACGCCCCGATCTTCAGTCTGCAGTCAGGGCTATTTGGAAGCTGCCACTAGAGACTGTGGATGTGTTTGATTTTAAAGGCTGCATCCTCCAAGGACCCGCTCTATCTGGACTGGATCCTTGAAAATAAGGAGACAGGAAGAGTTTTGGCTGTGGATTCAAACAGGTCCATCCTTCTCTGGCTTTCACCGCACGTACGCTCTGTTGCCTAGCAACCATGACAGTTAACAAAAAAAGCAGGAAAACAAGGATACTGAACTTCTCACTACTGTTTTCTGTTTTCCTTTTTTATTGTTAAGTGAACAAAGACTAAACTCATGAGAATCCAGAGTGGAATAAAGGTGGCAGCCACCTGGAGCAGGAACAAATAAAAGCAAATGTAATGATATAAAAGGGCTAGAAAGATATAAGGAAATCTAAACTATGTATGTATAAAAAAGATTTCTGAAAAATCTCTTATATTCAACAACAACAAAAACACAGGATAAGCTATTCAATAGTAAATTACATCATTAAATAAAGATATAAACGATATAAACAAGGAACAATAACTTCTCTGAAAAAGATAAATATCAGATGTAATTATGAGATTGGGACAGAAAAGCATGGAGTCTTTCAGCATTGGTGGTAGACATTTTCTTTAAGGACATTTTGTATGTAGGGATTGTAGTGAAAGTTTTGTTGAGACATTTGTGTGTGAAGAATTTGACCATAATACTTTTATAATTAATTATAAATTCTATATATTTATCTTGGGCAATAATATCAAAGTTCATCGCGGAGGAGGGAGAAAATTTATGTTTAAGGACTTAGAGAATAAGCAGTAAGGAACTGAGGTCAGAAATATTTGCTTTTACTACAATAAAAAAAGATGTTCAGTTCATTCCTCTTCTTGCTCACATAGACGACATTTTTTACAGCGAATTTCAATTTGGAGCATATGAATTGGTTGGAAGGATAAAGGTCATTTCAAGTTTTTAATGAAGCTCTTTATGTTTAGGTGGAATAGCAAATTTAAGATATTTGGTTCTAAATGCACGGATATTATTTTTGTAGTATTCTTTTAACAGGAAAATCTTTTAATTGGATAAAGGATATAAGATATTTGTTGACACTTTTCTTAAAAAGATGTTGTTGCATTTTTTTATCTATTATATTGCTTCCATGTAGTTTTAAGTTTAGGAACTGCAATATTACTGAAGCAACCTTGAACTAAATTGATCAATGTTTTTGGGGATATAATTTATTATTTGTCCATATTCCTGGAACGACAATTAGGCATTATATTTATCATTGAAATCATCCAGTGACTATGGCTCTGTTCCAAATCCTGGGCTGCATCCTCCAAGGACGCGGTCTACCTAGACTGGATCCTTCCAAGTCCGTGAAAATAAGGAGACCGGAAGAGTTTTGGCTGTGAATTCAAACAGGTCTACCCTTCGGCGGGTTTTACCGCCGTATGCTCTGTTGCTTAGCAACCGTGATAGTTGACGCACAAAGCAGGAAAAAAGAATGAATACCGAAGTTTTAAAAACTGTTTATGTCTTTATTGGGAGGAATAAAGGTTCCAACCACTGGGAGCCGCTGGGAGCCACTGGGAGCAGGAACAAATCAAATCAAATGTAATGATAGAAACCTTAGTCAGTTAAATAACCTGCTGCTGTCATTCTGCACATCTCTGATGTTGCTGCTATTTTCAAATATCCATCACTGTAAAAATGTCCATAGCTGCATATTGGTTATTTATTCTTCAGTTTTATATTGTTAAAACACTTTACAGGATTTTATTGTTTATATTTTAACTCTTCCCTATTATGTTATTCTTAGACATTTTTCTAAGGTCCTCATTTGTGTGACCATTTTCAATAATCTTTCTGCTGCTGTAAATCTGCCCATTGTGGGACAATAAAGGGATTTTCTATTCTATAAAAGGGGTAGAAATATATAAGTAAATCTAAACAATGAATGTATAAAAAATATATCTGCAAAATCTCTAATATTCCACAAAAAATGTCTTAGTTAAGCATATTGTGCAAAACAGCAATAAAAAATTTAAATCCTATCAGATTTATAGTCTCCACCCTGCAGATATATTAGAATCTGTCCTTAAATTCCAGCCAAACCCATTTACACAGTAACAGATTAAAACCTTTAGATAAACCAAACATTACCGCCACATATCTGACTCTATAACCATTAAAACAACTATTTTCATTCATTTCAGACGGAACTATTCACTGACTGGATTATATTAAACTGAACTTCCAATTTTCACCACTGTTCGGCACCAAGTGACCTTTCCTCTGATCACAGAGCAGCTGGCTTGTTTGGACTCGCTATGAATCCTGGGATATCCAAGGATAGCGAGGATAAATCGGACCCGTACTTCAAATTCGGCAAAAAGAAGGACGCATTTCAAGGTCGCATAACGAGGACTCTTGGAATCCGGCCATACCTCAGCGCCACGCTATGACGTAATGACAATTAGGCATTATATGTATCATTTAAATCATCCAGTGATAATAACCCTCCATAACTTCTCACTGCTGTTCTGGGAGTTAAGATGTTCAGGGAGCTTCAGGAGCAGAACTGTATCAGATTTATATTCCCACTGCAGATATATTAGAATCCGGTCTTGAGGCTGATGTGTTTCTGTCATCAATTTATGATTCATAACTTCCAGCTCTTATCTTGTTTAAACTCTTCTGCTGGCCAGATGTTGACCGATCATAGTAAAAACATTCTGATTTTGTACTTAGGACTCCACAGAAAAGTAATATCCAGTTTTATTTCCCATAAAATAAACTCATGTGCCGTAATAATCCACCAAAGGTCATTTTTCAGCCATGGAAAGTAAGAATCAGGGGGTGAAAACACATAGTTCTCTTAGATGATGCTGGACCGCCATTTTAGATCTATGTAGCATTAAGATCAGATTACCGTATTTTCACGACTATAAGGCGCACTTAAACGTCTTTTTTTTCCCCCTCAAAATGTGCGGTGCGCCCTTTGGTGCGGTGCGCCCTATGTGTGTTGCAACTGCGACTTTTGAGACCACCTCATTGAGGAGATGATGAAAGAGTGGCTGAATGTAAGGAGACCAGGTGTTTTTTTTCCACTCATCACCATCGCTGTTAATATGTAACTCCATGCGTGCCCATCTCACAGCTGATGTGAAAAACATGGGGAAACAAATTAACGCTGTGCTCGCTGTTCAACCGCTCGACATCGGTGTGAACCGGACCCAGCAGGTGCAGCAGAAGCAGCGAGTTTACATGCAAAGTCAATGGTTGACGCGCGTATAGGTGCAGCAAAAGGTCCCGCAGCCTTTAAGCATCTGACGCACCGCCAACGCGCTGCTGCTGCTCGAGATGGAAAAATTGAAGTTTTGCTGCTGGACGCGCCGCATCAACCAATCAGAGAAGCTGATCTGGGAGCTGACAGCGAGACAGACACATCGCTCTGATGACATATGATATTAACGCAAATGAAAAAGGCTGGATGGATGAGGAGATGATGAAAGCGTGGCTGAGGCAGGTGTATGTGAGGAGACCAGGTGGTTTTTTCCACGCATCACCATCGCTGCGTGCCCATCTCACAGCCGATGTGGAAAAAAAAGGTGAATCAAATGAACGCTGTGCTCGCCGTTATCCCGGGGGTCTGACAAAGAAACTTCCACCGCTCGACATCGGTGTGAAGCGGCCGTTCAAAGTAAGGCTGCGAGCGGCGTGGGAGCGATGGATGACCGACAGAGACCACAGTTTCAGGATAAAAAGGCAGCGCCGGGCAAGTTACGCCACCGTTTGCGGATGGATTGTAGATGGACTAACGTGTCTGCTGGCTCTGTTGTTCAAGCTTTCGCAAAAGCCGGCATTATTTCTGAGGAGCTGCGCTGCACGGAAAGTGACTCTGACAGCGAAGAAGGGGAAATTGGCATGTCTGATTTAGCGCAGCTGTTTAATTCAGAAACGGAGGATGATGACTTTGATGGGTTTGATTAATACTTTGTAATAAATACATGAATAAAGCACAATCATACTCAGTTTTGCCCCCGCTGTATTTTTAAATACGCAGTAGAGGCATTTAAAGGTAGTAGAGGACATGTACCTGTATATAAAAAATGCGCCTTTTAGTACGGTGCGCCTTATGGTCGTGATATGACGGTACTTAAAAAAAAAACACCTCTTCGTGAAATAAAATGCCACCCCACATGTAGTCGTGTCCCCATAAAGAGTAAAGAAGGCATTTTTTGGTCATTTAGTTTCACGTTGTCTTGACATCACCCTAAGCTGCGCACCCCTTTGAAAATCCTGGATCTGCCTGATTATTCTTTCCATCTGACTTGTTTAGAATGAATTGCTGATTTTCCTCCTTTTATTCAGTCAGACTGAAAGTGTCCCTTTGAGAAGATGCAGAGATTTGATGCTCCTCAGCAAACAGACAGACCATCATCTCCAGACCTAAACAGAGGAACATTTCCAGTTTCCATCCACCTGAGGCTGTTTCCATCATTTCTAGGTGTGTTACTGAGTGAATGAGGATCAATGGGATTCAGTTCCATCATTCAGGTTTAAACCATTAAAGATGAAAACCTGGAAAAAAAGTAAAGGAGGATTTATTCAATGGCCAGATTTGAACACACTCAGGCTCTAAAAAGCAAAAAAGATTAATGCTGATGGAGGAGCAACAGGAAAGACTGGAGAAGACAGAAGGTGAATGACATTAAACTATTTATTTTAGCTTTAGTTTGGCTGAAAATATCAGAGAAAACATGGAAAATATTGTTCCTTATTTATATGAAACCATAAAGAAGCACATTGTTTCAATCCAAGAGGTTTTATTGCTGCTCGTTCATCAATTTAGAAGCGATTACAATAATTAAAAACATCCACAGCAGAATATAATCAATAAAATCAGTTGTATAAAATAGGTGATAGTTACTTTCAATCATAGCAGGTAAATAGAACATCTACAGAATCAAGAACAAAACTATTAGAATTAGTTCAAAGGAAAATTATACTTTCAAAAAAATGTTTAAAAAGCAGAAACTTTACACTTCTAGAGGAGAGTCAGATTTCTTTAATACATTATTAAGACAAAGGCTTTTTACCAAGTTAAAGCAGGTTCAAACTGATCAGTAAAAATAACATCAACATCATCAATCCTGTTTATCTTTTTAAACAAACATGTTTCATCATTTTAGGACTTTAATTTACCTGAACTACAGACTCCAGCCTCTAAACTGAGTTCTTTGATGTCCCGTAGTTTAACCCCATAATCCCAGCACCCCCTTTCAAGGTGGCTGCAGCTACTTTGCAACATTAATTAGCTTGTAGCTGACTAACTCTGAGACTGACACACACTTATATATGTCCCAAATCTTCATGTGAGACTCCTCTATAGATGATCTACTTCATTCTAATATCCATTGACCATAGCTCTAACACTGGGCCAAAAACAGTTGGAGTTTTGGTGGGCCTGGTTTCAACAACACACGTAGCAGGGCTGATTGATGCATTGCTAATGAAAGCCAACAAGACACTGAATTAGCTAAACTCTGATCATTTGCAGCTGATCTCTTAGAAAATCCTCCAAAAACATCAGCAACACTGAGCAAAGCTCATTAAATCTGTCCTAGCTTTGCTTTTATTTTCATCTGAGGATATTTTCATCTGAATAAAAGTCTGTTTCTGGAATATATCCAACCACAGCTTAACAATCAGGTAACAGTTTGCTACGTCTCAAAAATAAAACTTTTTTTTTCTGAATAAATTCATCCGGAAAATAGTTGTGCCACACCATACCAAAAATCACACAGTGGGGGTCTCTCCGGATTTTTTTTCAATTGAAACATCTAGAACTTCTCATTTGCTTATTGTACTGACAGAAAACTCGCTTCATCTGCAACCAAGATGTTGTTGTTGCACTTTATTAAGTTTATTCCCTTTATTACAGAAAAAGCAAGAAATTATGAATGTAAACAGCTTTTCTGTTAGGGCGACGTTCTATTTTTGGCCATTTAAATCGAATTTACTCAGGACCAAAATAATTAACTTTCTTATGTTCACATCCACATATTCGCTCAGGACCTGAATATTTACCAGGTTAACAATATCTTATCTGTTCTAGTTTCAATGTAAACAGAGCTGTTAATTCATGGCTTTATGAAAACTTTTAGAAAAAAGAAAAAAAGGACATTAACCCGTGGACATTTTATCTCCAACATGGAAAACGACTCTACTGTTCATTCCTGTGGCATCTAACTGTTATGACTTATGTTAAACAAATGGATTTTGTTTTTTTAAATCAATAAATCATTTCACATCATGCATAAATAAATGTCACCTGGATACTTAAATTACCTTCTCATTTAAAATCTTTGTGAATAATCATTCAGAACAGGTTCTCAACTGTGTGAATTCTCATATGTCTAGTCAAACTACTTTTTAGAGTAAAACTTTTGCCACAAATCGTGCAAGAAACAGGCTTTTCACCTGTATGAACTCTGGTGTGTTTATCACGTTCAGTCTTAGAGGTGAAGCGTTTCCCACAGGACAGACATTCAAAAGGCTTCTCACCTGTGTGAATTCTCATGTGTTGATCAAAATGGGATTTCTGAGTGAAGCGTTTCCCACAGGACAGACATTCAAAAGGCTTCTCACCTGTGTGAATTCTCATGTGTTTATCAAATGAGATTTCTGAGTGAAGCTTTTGCAACAGGAAAGACATTCAAAAGGCTTCTCACCTGTGTGAATTCTCATGTGTCTAGTCAATTGACTCTTGCCAATAAAATTCTTGTTACAAAGGGTACAGGAAAAAGGTTTCTCACCAGTGTGAATTCTGATGTGAATATTAAGATTAGACTTAGAGGGGAAGCGTTTTCCACAGGACAGACATACAAAAGGCTTCTCACCCGTGTGAATTCTCATGTGTGTGTTAAAATTAGATTGCTGAGTGAAGCATTTTCCACAGGACAGACATACAAAAGGCTTCTCACCAGTGTGAATTCTCATGTGCCTGTCAAAATTAGATTTCTGAGTGAAGCTTTTTGGACAGGAAAGGCATTGAAAAGGCTTCTCACCTGTATGAATTCTGGTGTGTTTATCAAGTTCAGTCTTAGAGGTGAAGCGTTTTCCACAGGATAGACATTCAAAAGGCTTCTCACCCGTGTGAATTCTCATGTGCCTGTCAAAATGAGATTTCTGAGTGAAGCTTTTTCCACAGGAAAGACATTCAAAAGGCTTCTCACCTGTGTGATTTCTGGTGTGAGTAGTCAAACTGCTTCTTTCAGTAAAATTCTTGTTACAAATGTTACAGGTAAAAGGCTTCTCACCAGTGTGAATTCTTGTGTGTCTATCAAGTTTAGATTTCTTAATAAAGCTTTTTCTACAGATCTTACACTGATAACACTTCAGACTCATGTGAGCCATTAAATGCTCTTTTTTTAGAAAGTTTTCTCCACATGTTAAACATGGTAAAGGTTTCTCTCCTGTATGTTCAGCTTCCTGCCTTAGAACAAGCTGCTCTTTCTGCTCACTTATGGGGAGCTCCATGGTTTCCTCTTTTGTCCAGGGATGTTCTGGTTCTTGCTGCTCTTCTTTTATCTGCAGAGCTTCTGGTTCCTCTTGGTCCAAACTGGAATTCCTCTCCTGTCCACAGAGCTGCTGGTCAGAGAAAACCTTTTTTCCAACATAATCAGGCAGGCGGCCTGGAAAGACAAACACAGCAAAAATACTTTCTGTTGGTGGTTAAATAAAAGACACTTCCCTTTAATCATCCTTGTGTCAATCTAACTACATACAAAGAGACTGGAACTACATCTCCCAGCATGCACTGCAGCTCTGACATCTCAGTCAGAGGTTTGGGCCTCCACTTTAATCTTTAAAGCTTTAGATTATGTCTGAACAGAACATGCTTTTCTTTTATTTTCCCAGTACAAAAACCCAATCTTAGTTTTCCAAACAATTTAATTATTGATGTTTTACTGAAGGGTTAAAACATCCTGTGGGATCTAGCCTTGATTTCCATTTAGAGAACCAATATTAAATAACTACCGTAGTTTCACGACTATAAGGCGCATAGAGGGCTGGGTACCGAACTTCGGTTCTTTTATGGTACCGACCGAAATGCTTCGGTTCTACAGAGTATCGAAACATGCCTCGTCTTTCGGTGCCAAGTTTCGGTGATTGGCTGTAACACGTAACGTGATTGCGTCATCCAGGAAAAATACACAGGTTGTCCCGCTTACAGCCAGGGTTCATGTGTATCTGTTGTGAACTGGTTGTGAGCGTCGTGGAACCCCTTTAAAATGCCCCCCAGGTCAAAAGTGTGACTTCACTTTATTAAGACTGATGCTAATAGTGCGCAATGCAATACATCGTGCACGGAAATAATTTAAGAGCAGAAAGTTGCTCGGTGTTTGACTGCAAGAAGAGCGGACCGCAGCCGGCGCTCTCAGCAGCCCGTGGGCAGAGCAAAGCCAGAGCGGAGTGAATCATGCTGCTTTCAAACTGGACGCACCAGGAGCAGCAAAATCGCGTCTGCTGCTTCCTTTTTGCTGCTTGTACCAGCTTCTGACGCACGGCTGAAGTAGCTTGGCTGCTCTGGCTGCGCGGTCGAAAAGTGTGTCTGACGCGCGTTGGGCGGAGCTACTCTATCCTTTATTTGCCTTGCAGCCATATTTGCTGTGATCATTGGGAATAAAGTAGTTTTATTATGTTTTTAAGTGGGAAAATCCACCTGAAAACTTAATCAGTACAGTCAGTTCATCCTGCCTTCCAATATTTCTGTCGGAGCCGCTCAGACCCCCACATACCAGCGGTGCGCTGTCAGTAGGATCCCATTCAACAGGCTTGTTTGTCAGACATGGTAATTTTTCTAAAGGAAAACTGCTAAGTAAAAAGGTCCTCACAATGTAACACTAAATATTAGACACTGAATTTTTTTTTTTATGTAAGAGGAAAAATGTAAATGGAAAAATAAGAGCTTAAAATAAAACTCAAGATTTGTACTTTTTTTATGTTGTGTAATTTTCTTTTTCTTCGAATTGATATTAAAACTGGTATGGAAAAAAAGTATCGTTCAGGAACCGGTATCGAAGTGAAGGTATCAGTATTGGTACCAGAACCGAAAATTTTTGAACAATACCCAGCCATACTCTTTGAAAGTATATACCGTATTTTCACGACCATAAGGTGCACCGTACTAAAAGGCGCGTTTTTTTATATACAGGTACATGTCCTCTACTACCTCTAAATAGCTCTACTGCGTATTTAAAAATACAGCGGGGGCAAAATTGAGTATGATTGTGCTTTATTCATGTATTTATTACAAACTATTAATCAAACCTGGGTGCTGGCCGTGAGACAAACACATCGCAGATGACACATCGCTGTGGTCACTCCTAAATTAACTTAAAATCCTGAAACCTGCCGACGGAATTTGTTCGCTTTTATTACCGGTATCCTGGTGCCTGCAGCTAAAATTATTTAGATGAAAATCACCTGCCAGCAGCCGCGGTGAACCTGGAGGCTACCCGGCCTAGAGGCTGCTGATGAAGGGATTTCTGCTGTCGGTGCACTGCTGGTATGTGGGGGTCTGAGCGCCTCCGACAGAAATAGATAATCTGGATGAACTGACTGCAATTCTGAAGTTTTCAGGTGGACTTTCTCACTTAAAAACATATTAAAACTACTTTATTCCCACTGATCACAGCAAATATAGCTGCAAGATTTAGATTATTTAGATGAAAAACACCTGCCAGCCACCGCGGTGAAGAGGAGGAGACCCTGCCCAGAGGCTGCTGTTGAATTAAGTTTTCAGGGAGAAAAATACAGCGGGAGCAAAACTGAGTATGATTGTGCTTTATTCATGTATTTATTACAAAGTATTAATCAAACCCATCAAAGTCATCATCCTCTGTTTCTGAATTAAACAGCTGCGCCAAATCAGACATGCCAATTTCCCCTTCTTCGCTGTCAGTCACTTTCCGTGCAGCGCAGCTCCTCAGAAATAATGCCGGCTTTTGCAAAAGCTTGAACAACAGAGCCAGCAGACACGTTAGTCCATCTACAATCCATCCGCAAACGGTGGCATAACTTGCCCGGCGCTGCGTTCCACTTATCCTGAAACTGTGGTCTCTGTCGGTCATCCATCGCTCCCACGCCGCTCGCAGCCTTACTTTGAACGGCCGGTTCACACCGATGTCGAGCGGTTGAAGTTCCTTTGTCAGACCCCCGGGATAACGGCGAGCACAGCGTTCATTTGATTCACCATGTTTTTCTCATCAGCTGTGAGATGGGCACGCATGGAGTCACAGATTAACTGCGATGGTGATGCGTGGGAAAAAACACCTGTTCTCCTCACATACACCTCCCTCAGCCACGCTTTCATCATCTCCTCATCCATCCAGCCCTTTCATTTGCGTTAATATCATATGTCATCAGAGCGATGTGTCTGTCTCGCTGTCAGCTCCCAGATCAGCTTCTCTGATTGGTTGATGCGGCGCGTCCAGCAGCAAAACTTCAATTTTTCCATCTCGAGCAGCAGCAGCGCGTTGGCGGTGCGTCAGATGCTTAAAGGCTGCGGGACCTTTTGCTGCACCTATACGCGCGTCAACCATTGACTTCGCATGTAAACATGCTGCTTCTGCTGCACCTGCTGGGTCCGGATCACACCGATGTCGAGCGGTTGAACAGCGAGCACAGCGTTAATTTGTTTCCCCATGTTTTTCACATCAGCTGTGAGATGGGCACGCATGGAGTCACATATTAACAGCGATGGTGATGATTGGAAAAAAAAAACACCTGGTCTCCTTACATTCAGCCACTCTTTCATCATCTCCTCAATGAGGTGGTCTCAAAAGTCGCAGTTACAACACACATAGGGCGCACCGCACCAAAGGGCGCACCGCACATTTTGAGGGAAAAAAAAGACGTTTAAGTGCGCCTTATAGTCATGAAAATACGGTAGTACTCCAAAATATACTTAAGTACAGTAGTGAAGTATTTTTACTTCTTTACTATACAACACTGGCAAAATCCTTTGTCATCTTTACCATTGACAGGCAGCAGCCATGTCCCGAATTCCTTGGTTTCTAGCAACTTTTGTTGAAATTTGCATTTTTCCATTCTCTAGCTTTTTCCGCGCAAATATATTGCGATATATCTGGCGAAATTATATTCATAAATACATTTTTATTAAACAAACAAAAAAAATGCTGTTTGTTCATCTATATGGTTTAGAGTGCCCCTCATTAAGCATGTATACCGTATTTTCCAGACTATAAGCCACTATTTTTTTTTGCCGCGCTTTTAACCAAGCCATTAATCATATTATGCAGCTTTTGTGAGGATTTTTCCTAACAGCCAGAGAGGGAAGTCAAATTTGGAAATGAAAGAAAAGGGGGCTAATTTTCATTTAGCACAAGAACATAACAAGAACAAATGTCCTGAATTCACACATTTTGCCAATTATTTGCCTCATTATAGCTGCCAAATCAATGAAGAGACTAATAAAGAGCTGAGAAAGCCTCATCTCTAAGTAGAAGCGTTCACTGCTACGAGCCAAAAAGCTAACCGGAGCTAACATTCTTAATCTTCCCAATTCCAGGGGCTATATATGTAGAGCTCCCCCTAAAGGTTTGGTGGGAGACAGTTCAGTAGATATCAGCGGCTTATAGCCAGGTGCAGCTTATATATGTACATTTCCAGGCTTTTCAAAAAAATTTGTGGTCGGGAAATTTGATTCTGATTTTATCTTTCAGGTTGAAATGCTGCTGTATTAATATTTCCCTACCAGAGTCTATCAATAAAACATGTTAAAAAGCATATAGGAATGTGGACATTTTTCAGTCACATTTGTAAGGGCTTGTTCTTCGATGGTGCAAAACACATATATGGTGGGGTGGAACGGTTCACAAAATCCACGGTTCGGTTCACGGTTTCGTGGTCAGGGTTTTCAGTTCGGTACATGTTTATTGTTACACCTAAAAATACAAAAATTTATATAAATTATAAAAATTAATGAAAAAAAAAACTTTTATGAAATTAATGAAAAAATACAAAAAATTTATGAATTGTAATTATTTTTAATGATTCGCGGAAACCATGGATCATTTCCACATGTTTTGCTGCTTTGAATTTAATCATCTGGCGCATGCTCTCTACCATCTCCAAGGGACTCAGAGCGGAGCGGACGGGAGCCACAGCGGGGGCTGTAGGCTTTGGTTTGTACAGGCGGTCTGGAGCGCAGCGGGGCGCTGACGGAGTATGAGGGATTTCGAGGTTAGCATGACATGTTGGTCGTGTTGCTGTTGGCATAAACAAAACGTGTTGCACAATGCTTGCACACTGTTGCACTTTTATCCACAACTTTCTTTCCGCTGTCATCGTAGACACAATTCTCCACAACAACTGATTTTTTTCTGCTACACCCGGCTAAGCTGCTTTGCTTCTTCTTCTTCTTGTTTACTACTGGTGGTTGGCTTTGGTCGCAGTACCGCCACCTTCTGCTCTGGAGTGTAAACGCCTCGCCTATGAGAAAATGGAGCAGCGCATGAACGGAACGAAACACACCTGAACCGAACAGAGACAGTCGAACCGGACCGTTCGGACAGTTTTCATAAACCGTTCCATCCCTAATATATGGGCATGGTTCTTAAATAAACCTGGAAGTCTTAGCAGGTTTTCTGTAGCCAAAGTTTTTTAAACATCTTTGTGACTTTTCTAGTCACTAAAAATCAACGACCTAAATGATAAAACTATTGCAAGCGCAGAAAATTGTTGTCAACCAAAGAGAGAAGTGAAAGCAGAAGTCCCTGACTCAAATTTGAAAAGGGGTGTGGCCTTGGGAAAGGGGTAATTAACACAGCAAATTCTGTCAGCCCCAGAGGACTTTAGAAGAACTCTTAGCATAGGGTAATACTCGGTAGGTTCAAAGTCTGCAAAAACAGATTGGTTTGAAAGGCTTCTCACCTGTATGAGTTCTAATGTGGTCAGACAAATGACCTTTTTGAGTAAAACTTTTGCCACAACTTGTACAGGAAAACGGCCTCTCAGCTTTGTGAATTCGGATGTGTATATCAAGATAAGATTTCTTTGTGAAGCTTTTTCCACAGAAAATACATTTGAAAGGCTTCTCACCTTCTTTTATCTGCAGGGGTTCTGGTTCCTCTTGGTCCAAATTGGAATTCCTCTCCTGTTTACAGAGCTGCTGGTCAGACAAAAGTTCCTCTTTTCCAGCAAAATCCAGTAGGTGGTCTGTAAAGAAAAACAGCAGAAACAATTTCTAATGTAGGTTAAAAAAAGGACACTTCACTTCAATCACACTTGTTTTGGACCTAACTACATATATACAGACTGGAACTACATCACCCATCATGCACTGCAGCTCTGACATCATATCACAGGTTACAAAAGAATGGTCAATATCACACTATCTTCTGGAAAGGTGTGGACCTCGACTTTAATCATCACAGCTTTAAAATCTGTCTGAACAAACAATCTGCAGATTCTCAACCACAAAAGACATTTTAAACTAGTTTCAGGTGATTTTGTTTTTCAGATAACCTCTCCGAAGTGCATTGTCCCTTTTGCCAACAGACTACTGGAGATGGGTACCACTGAGACGAATAAGCAGGAAAAGATTGATGGGTGGCTTTTATAGATTAAAATCTCCTCATTTTGGTTTTCATGTTTGTTTTTAGTTTTTAAATGTATCTTCTTCAGTTTCCTTTTTTTTTTTAAATAAACTCTTTCTGACAAACATTATGGCCCCAATGTAGTTCCAGAGATGTCTAGCTACCGTTGTGGGAACATCAGTTTTCTGTTGGTATTCTTTAGAAAAAGGTATTCTTTATGTATATTTTTTTATATTCCAGTCAATGACAATTTTTTCATCATGTATTTATCTTCACTCATACATATTGTTTTTCAAGATATGATGGACAGAAAGACACACATCAGCACTGGATCCTCTCTTTAAGGCCCTTCCATTCCCGTCTGCTGCAGACCCAAACAACACTTTCTCCAGAATGCAGACTGAGGCTGCCACTGCATCATGTCATGTAAGTATTTTTTTAAATGTTTATATTTAATAAATATATATTCACTGAAAATTAAAAGATTGTATAGAAAGAATATACCGGTAACTAAATTTAAGAGCTAAAGTGTGTTCAATATTATTGTTTCCCCCGTCCTATTTAATAGCAAGATAATTATGGCAATGATGCTTATAAAGGATCTCAGGATACTCTTTGCCTAAGAAACCCAAGAAAACCAGCAGCTTGGTGTCTCTCCTTGGGACAGTCTGTTTACCAACAATAAAGGTTCAGGGACTAAAAACTCCAGCAATAAGTGCTGAAGATCAAGTCCGAAGATACAAATCTGAAACTCCTGCAGGGCTGAATAAGAATCCTTCGATCTGATGGAAGTCAAATGAAGTGATATACACTGATGGCTTGCTTTGCAAATCATCATCTTTGTGTCCCAGGGACCAGTAATGCATCAGAGAGGGTATTTTTAGCTGCTGGTGACATCATCAGTGCAAAAAGTTGCTGCCTCATCCTCAAGCACAGATGATGTCAATGAACTTATTTTCCTTCACAAGAATACTTAAAATAAAATCAATACATGTAATAAAAATTTCAACCAACTTACTTAAAAACATTAATTTGAATTTTGTTTATTACCATTTTGACCTTTGACGACCCTGGCAATACAATTGACAACAAAATCTCATTAGCAACATTGACCTACCTGCAGACAGCAAAGTGGTATAGTTATATATTTATATGTTAATTTGCAGTGGTAATGGTTTGAGAAACATCAGACAGTATCATTAGACTAAATCTGGCCCTCTCTGCAAAACGTTTGGACACCCCTGTTTAATATTTAGTTAACCACCAGCCTCGCAGACCCTCTGCTTTAGATCTACCGTTACACCTGGAACCACAGAAATATATACGTAGACTTAAAAAATGGAACGGTTTATGAAAACCATCCGAACCGTTCGGTTCGACTGTCTCGGTTCACTTGTGTTGCGTTCGGTTCATGCGCTGCTCCTTTTTCTCATAGGCGAACTTTCATCTGAAACTCGACAGTCTATTCTTGTTCTTAGAAATGAAGGCTATTCCATGCTAGAAATTGCTAAGAAATTTAATATTTCCTACAACGGAAAAAACACACCTCCAAATTGTGCAAGAACTATTTAGAGCAGAAGCAGGCAGCTGGTATTTTATTGGTAATGGAGTGGCCCGCGCAGTCACCAGATCTGAACCCCACAGAGCTGTTGCAGGAGCAGCTTGACCGTATGGTACGCAAGAAGTGCCCATCCAACCAATCCAACTTGTGGGAGCTGCTTCTGGAAGCGTGGGATGCAATTTCTCCAGATTACCTCAACAAATTAACAGCTAGAATGCCAAAGGTCTGCAATGCTGTGATTGCTGCAAATGGAGGATTCTTTGACGAAAGCAAAGTTTGATGTAAAAAAAAAAAACCTCTTATTTCAAACACAAATCATAACTTCTAATCTTGCCAATGTCTTGACTCTATTTTCTATTCACAACGTATGGTGGTGAATAAGTGTGACTTTTCAGGAAAACACAAAATACTTTGGGGGACCCCAAACTTTTGCACGGTAGTGTAATCACTATGTATGTATGTATGTATGTATATATATATATATATATTAGGGATGGGACGATTTATGAAAACCGTCAGAATTGTTCGGTTCGACTGTCTCAGTTCGGTTCGCGTGTGTTTCGTTCGGTTCATGCGCTGCTCCTTTTTCTCATAGAGGAAGCGATTACACTCCAGAGCAGAAGGTGGCAGTGCTGCGACCAAAACCAACTACCAGTGGTAAACAAGAAGAAGAAGCGAAGCAGCTTAGCCGGGTGTAGCAGGGAAAAAAATCAGTTGTTGTGGAGAATTGTGTCGGACTGGCGAGTGGGAAAGAACTGGAGTTGGAAGACGCGCCAGCAGCACTTTATAGGTCTGCTGTATGGGACCACTTTGCATTTAGAGTGACCTACGATGATGGCGGAAAGAAAGTTGTTCCGTAAAAATTCAAAAAATATCCACTGGACTTGGTTTTCAAGATTTCAAATCTTGAAAACCAAGTCCAGTGGACATTTTTTGAATTTTTACGGAATGACTTTGACCTGGATGACTGAGAACCTTCATCAGCACAAAGAAAGTTGTGGATAAAAGTGCAACAGTGTGCAAGCATTGTGCAACACGTTTTGTTTATGCTAACAGCAACATGTCATGCTAACCCCGAAATCCCTCATACTCCGTCAGCAACCCCCGCTCCGCCCCGCTGCGCTCCAGACCGGCTGCTCAAAGCAAAGCCTACAGCCCCCACTGTGGCTTCGTCCGCTCCCCTCTGAGTCCCTTGGAGATGGTAGAGAGCATGTAACCTGACAACAGCCAGATGCATGAGCGAGACATGCATCTGGCTGTTGTCAGGTTAGAGAGCATGCGCCAAATGATTAAATTCAAAGCAGCAAAACATACGGAAATGATCCAGGGTTTCCGCGGATCATTTAAAATAATTACAATCCATTATTTTTGGGGGGATTTTTTCATTAGTTTCATAATTTTTTATGGAATTTCGGTGTAACAATCATTATGTATCGAATCGAACCGAAAACCGTGACCAGAAACCGTGAATCGAACCGAACCGTGGATTTTGTGAACCATTCCACCCCTAATGTATATATATATATATAAAACAACAACTAACTGTTTTCTCACCCCTCGTGGGGTGGTATGTGTCATCCTCAAGCTCGGGTCCTCTACCAGAGGCCTGGGAGTTTGAGGGTTCTGCGCAGTATCTTAGCTGTTCCTAGGACTGCGCTCTTCTGGACAGAGACCTCTGATGTTTTACCTGGAATCTGCTGTAGCCACTCTCCCAGTTTGGGGGTCACAGCCCCCAGTGCTCCAATTACCACTGGCACCACTGCTGCTCTTACTTTCCACATCTTTTCTAGCTCCTCCTTCAGTCCTTGGTATTTCTCAAGCTTCTCGTGTTCTTTCTTCTTGATGTTGCTGTCGCTTGGGATTGCCACATCTATCACTACTGCCTTCTTCTGCATATATATATATATATATATATATATATATATATATATATATATATATATGCAGAATATATATATATATATATATATGCAGAATATATATATATATACATATATACACTCACCGGCCACTTTATTAGGTACCCCATGCTAGTAACTGGTTGGACCCCCTTTTGCCTTCAGAACTGCCTCAATTCTTCGTGGCATAGATTCAACAAGGTGCTGGAAGCATTCCTCAGGGAGTTTGGTCCATATTGACATGATGGCATCACACAGTTGCCGCAGATTTGTCGGCTGCACATCCATGATGCGAATCTCCCGTTCCACCACATCCCAAAGATGCTCTATTGGATTGAGATCTGGTGACTGTGGAGGCCATTTGAGTACAGTGAACTCATTGTCATGTTCAAGAAACCAGTCTGAGATGATTCCAGCTTTATGACATGGCGCATTATCCTGCTGAAAGTAGCCATCAGAAGTTGGGTACATTGTGGTCATAAAGGGATGGACATGGTCAGCAACAATACTCAGGTAGGCTGTGGCGTTGCAACGATGCTCAATTGGTACCAAGGGGCCCAAAGAGTGCCAAGAAAATATTTACCACACCATGCCACCACCACCACCAGCCTGAACCGTTGATACAAGGCAGGATGGATCCATGCTTTCATGTTGTAGACGCCAAATTCTGACTCTACCATCCGAATGTTGCAGCAGAAATCGAGACTCATCAGACCAGGCAACGTTTTTCCAATCTTCTATTGTCCAATTTCGATGAGCTTGTGCAAATTGTAGCCTCAGTTTCCTGTTCTTAGCTGAAAGGAGTGGCACCCGGTGTGGTCTTCTGCTGCTGTAGCCCATCTGCCTCAAAGTTCGATGTACTGTGCGTTCAGAGATGCTCTTCTGCCCACCTTGGTTGTAACGAGTGGTTGAGTCACTCTTGCCCTTCTATCAGCTCGAACCAGTCTGGCCATTCTCCTCTGACCTCTGGCATCAACAAGGCATTTCCGCCCACAGAACTGCCGCTCACTGGATGTTTTTTCTTTTTCGGACCATTCTCTGTAAACCCTAGAGATGGTTGTGCGTGAAAATCCCAGTAGATCAGCAGTTTCTGAAATACTCAGACCAGTCCTTCTGGCACCAACAATCATGCCACATTCAAAGTCACTCAAATCACCTTTCTTCCCCATACTGATGCTCGGTTTGAACTGCAGGAGATTGTCTTGACCATGTCTACATGCCTAAATGCACTGAGTTGCCGCCATGTGATTGGCTGCTTAGAAATTAAGTGTTAACGAGCAGTTGGACAGGTGTACCTAATAAAGTGGCCGGTGAGTGTATATATACACATATATACACACACACACAGTCATGGCCAAATGACACAAATATCATATTTTCACATGATCTGCTGCCTTCTGGTTTTTGTGTGTGTATGTCAGATGTTGTCATCACATACAGAAATACAATTGCAATCATATTATGAGTAACAAAAGCTTCTTCAGGACCTCAGCAATTCTCCCTGGCATGCTCTCAATCAACTTCCGTTCTGGAAATGAAATCCTACGCTATTGTAGGTAACGCATTTGACGTGTAGAGCGCCGTTGACGTATAGAGCGCCGTTGACCGTTTTCCCTTTACAGAAGGTAAAGGCAATTCCCTATTACCTGGCTACTGAAGGTGCTCATCTAACTCGATCCCTTCTGTGTATAGGTTGGCCTGCTACTGTTTCAGTTCCACTTTCAGTCCTAGATTTTGTTTTAGTTTAGAGGTTTTTTTTTATTATTGGTCAAAAGCTTTTTTCTATTTGTGCTGGTTTGGTTGAAGGAAGGTGGTGTAGCCCTCTGACTTGTTTTAAAACAAATAAAAGGATCTATGCTGCCCCTGGGTCCTAAGTGTTATTCTATCTAGATGGAGGATACTAGTGGAAGGGGAGTTTCTTTCTTTTCTTTGTAGCATTCACCAGGGTTTGTGGTACGAGTGTGTTTTTGTTGGGGGACACTTGGGTGCATTTAGTTGAGTGTGTGGTTTTGTTATTCTTCCTCCCCCAAACAGTCCAACTTAATTGGGTTTTAACTTTCAGCTATAAGGTTTCCAGGGCCAGCATTGACTCCTACTTTAAAAGTGTTTATTTTTGTACAATAAATTAAACTGATGGTCCTTGTCCCTAAGAACTTCTGAATTCAATAAATTGTATTTAATTTGCAACAATGCCTCTGGTAATTCTTACAAACTCATTTTTGATCTGGTAAAAAGAGGATTTCAGGCTCTCTACATATACCAGAAACTGTACCCAAGCTCACAATCGTTTACAACAAACAAATGAAAATCCACGGTCATAGGAATACTTTTAAAAGATCTGGACAGTCTCTACTTTTAATGACCAACATCATTTGGTCAAAAAATCATCTCTGGCTCTGAGTTCACACTAAAGGATGCTTCCTTGTGCTGAAATACGCCATCCAGCAGACATCATCCCTCACAGAAGCAGCCATTACAATAAAAACTCATGTGTTCCAACAGCAGTAAAAACAAATGTAGCCTGTTGAATGTTTTGTTGGATCCTGTTAAGTCATGGAACCACATCAGACTGTTCTAGAACAAGAACATACCTGCTGATGTGGCGCTTTCTGTTTACGTACCCAAACAAGGTGAATAATAATGGGAAGTAACCTTCAGGAACTCTTATGGAATGCAATATAATCTCAACGATGAGTGTTACTCCTGGTTTCCAAACAGTCATAAAACCAAAGCTTCCTGTCATTTCTTTAAATAATAACCTCACACAGGTGATGAGTTTCATCCACAGTATCTGTGTCTCTACTGTTTTAAGAAACAAACCGGGAAACAATCCCTCCTTCATTAACTTGAGACTAATGGGATCTGCAAAACAGATATTTTCAGTATTTTCAATGTTAGGTGGCTGTGCTGTTGCCTGATCAAAATGCTGTTGTATAAATAATGGGTTTGAAATATTTCTAGTTGATCTGCTTTATTCAACCGCCCACAAAAGCAGCAGAGAGCCTCCAGGCTGAACGTTTCCATATAACCAATGTGTTAAATAGGGAGATTTTATGAAGTTCCAAACTCACTAATTATATACGGTAAAAAGAAAAATATTTGGTTATCATTTTAACTCTTATCAGCTTTCCAATATCAATTCAAAATTGAAAAAGCTTCCTGGATGAGAAGCAAAACATTCTTAAACTTGGAAACAAAGTCCGGTGGATTGTTTTTTAGCTTTTTTGAAATAACTAAGATCTGTATGACTGAGAATCTTCAATTCAATTCAATTCAGTTTATTTATATAGCGCCAAAATTCACAACACATGTCATCTCAAGGCACTTTACAGTTCAACCAGATCATACAGTCAAATTGATTCAAAGTTTTCTATCTAAGGAAAACCAGTTGATTGCATTGACTCATTGACTCAAATACAATCCCTCACACTAAGCATGCTTGTAGCGACAGTGGAGAGGAAAAACTCCCTTTTCACAGGAAGAAACCTCCAGCAGAACCAGGCTCAGTGTGAGCGGCCATCTGCTGAGGCCGACTGGGGTTCAAGGAGACAGAAGCAGAGATACAAAAAGCAGCTGTAAAAGGCGGCCCCGTCCAGGAAACACACAGCCAGGCAGACAAGCTCCAAGGCAGCTCCCATGCCAGAGGACGAAGAGAGCACATCCACTCAGTCACGGTCAGAGAAACAGGACCACACTGGAAAACAGGCCGATCTCCAACATCTATAAACAAGGGTGTTGATGGAAGCAGCACAGCTGATGTTTCTTTCCAGGATGACGTCACAGCCAAACAGGAACAGACGAGGCAAAGCTACTCTGAGGAAAAGCAAAGAGAGCAGAAGGTTAGAGATTGAACTAACAGATTCTGCAGAATAGGAGAATAGAGAGAGAATGAAGCAGAATGATGAAATGGGGGTCCCTATGTCCTCCAAAAGTCTAAGCCTATAGCAGCATAACTATAGAGATAGCTCAGGATAACCTGAGCCACTCTAACTATAAGCGTTATCAAAAAGGAAAGTTTTAAGCCTAGCCTTAAAAGTAGACAGGGTGTCTGCCTCACGGACTAAAACTGGTAGTTGGTTCCATAGGAGAGGAGCCTGATAACTAAAAGATCTGCCTCCCATTCTACTTTTAGAAATTCTAGGAACCACTAGTAAACCTGCAGATTGAGAGCGAAGTGCTCTGTTAGGAACATAAGGAACAATCAGATCTCTGATATCAGATGGAGCTTGGCCATTTAAGGCTTTATATGTGAGGAGGAGGATTTTAAATTCTATTCTTGATTTAACAGGAAGCCAATGAAGAGAAGCCAGGATAGGCGAGATATGATCTCTCTTTTTAATTTTCATTAGAACTCTGGCTGCAGCATTTTGGATCAGCTGAAGGCTTTTAACTACAGTTTGTGGACTTCCTGATAGTAAAGAATTACAATAGTTCAGCCTTGAAGTAACAAATGCATGGACTAGTTTCTCAGCATCACCCCTGGACAGGAGATTTCTAATTTTTGCAATGTTCCTCAGATGAAAGAAGGAAATTCTAGAAACCTCTTTGATATGGGATTTAAATGACAGGTCCTGTTCAAAAATAACACCAAGATTTTTTACTTTATTATCTGAAATCAGTTTAATCCCATCCAAATGAAGTGACTGGCTAATCAGTTTCTTTTTCAGAGACTCTGGTCCAAAGACTATAACTTCTGTTTTGTCTGCATTCAGAAGCAGAAAGTTAAGAGTCATCCAGGTTTTTATGTCTTCAAGACATGCCTGTAATCTATGTAATAGGTTAGCTTCATCTGGATTTATAGACAGATATAGCTGGGTATCATCAGCATAACAGTGGAAATTAATCCCATGCTGTCTAATAACTCTACCAATTGGGAGCATGTATAAAGTAAAGAGAATTGGTCCTAGCACTGATCCCTGTGGTACTCCACAGGTAACCTGTGAGCGTGTTGAAGATCTATCATTAACATGAACAAACTGAATTCGATCAGATAGATAAGATTTAAACCACTCTAGTGCTGTTCCTTTAATTTCAACAAAATATTCAAGTCTTTCTAAAAGAATATTATGGTCAACTGTATCAAATGCAGCACTAAGATCTAACAGGATGAGCACAGATACAAGTCCATTATCTGAGGCCATGAGAATATCATTAGTGACTTTCACCAGAGCTGTTTCAGTGCTATGATGAGCTCTAAAGCCAGACTGAAACTCTTCAAAAAGTTCATTATGGTGGAAGTGATCGCAAACTTGTTTGGCAACTACTTTCTCAAGAACCTTGGATAAGAAAGGAAGATTGGATATAGGTCTATAATTGACCAAGTCATCTGGGTCAAGAGACGGTTTCTTAAGCAGAGGTTTAATTACAGCAACCTTAAAAGCTTTAGGTACATATCCCTGTAACAGAGATAGATTAATCACATCTAAAATGGAGGAGGAGATCAAAGGGAATACCTCCTTAAATAACCTGGTTGGAACTGGATCTAACATACAAGTTGAAGGCTTAGATGAAGACAATAATTTTGCTAATTCAGAAAGTTCAACTGGATCAAAGCAGTCTAAACCCGGTTCAGATTCCATGACTACCTCAGGTACAATCGCGGATAGAGGAGTGCTTATGATCTTATTTTAAATAAGATCAATCTTATTTATAAAAAATCCCATAAAATCATTGCTGCTAAGAGCAGGTGGAATGGACGGTTCAACAGAGCTATGGCTCTGGGTGAGTTTGGCAACTGTATTAAAAAGAAATCTAGGATTATTCTTATTCTCCTCTATTAATGAGGAGAAGTATGGTGCTCTTGCTTTACAAAGGGTCCTCTTATACAGCAGTAAACCATTTTTCCATACTAGGAAGGACTCCCGCAGGCCTGTGGAGCGATATTTTCTCTCCAGTTTCCTAGCATTTTGCTTCAAAGTACGCAGCTCTGCATTAAACCAAGGAGCAAGCTTTCTATTTTTAACGGTTTTCATTTTCAAAGGAGCTGCGTTGTCTAAGGCAATACGCAGAGAACTAGCAACCCCATCAACAAAATCATCAACCTGTGAAGGGGAATAAGCTATGCTTTTGCACTCTGCAGCACTGCTCAGTGACACAGAGGAGAGAGAAAGTGAAGCAGATTCTTTAAAATTTATAACTGCACTATCTGATAAAGATCTACTAAAATGTAACCTTCTTTTGGGGGAGGAGAACTCTGTTAAAGTAATCCTGAAGGTTATTAGAAAGTGGTCAGAGAGGACAGGGTTGTGAGGAAATACTGTTATTTCTTCACATTCTATGCCATATGTTAGCACAAGATCCAAAGAATGAAGATGAGAATGCATGGGACTATTCACATTTTGAACAAAGCCAATAGTGTCTAAGATAGCATTAAAGGCTGCTCTTAAGCTATCGCCTTCAATGTCAAACATGGAGGGGTTTAAAAACTCCCACTAAAAGATGACCCTGTCAGTATTTAACCAAAATCAAAAGGAATCTGAAAACTCCTCTAAAAATTCAGGGGAAAGGGCCTGGTGGACGATAAAAGTTCAAAAAGAAGAGGTTTTCTTGCCTTGAAATTTGGATCAGGGAAATTAAGGGTTAAATGTTCAAAAGATTTTGTAGGTATTAATTGTTTTGGGAGTAATCAGTAAGTCAGACTGGAAGATTGTTGCTACTCCCTCCTCCTCGCCCAGAACTTCTGGGTATGTGAAAATTTAAATAGCTTGAAGGAGTTGCCTCATTTATGCTCACATAATCCTCTTGCTGCAGCCAGGTTTCTGTAAGGCAAAACAAGTCAATGTGATTATCACAAATCAAGTCATTAACTAGTAGACTTTTAGAGGAAAGCGATCTTATGTTAAACAGACAGCATTTAATTGTTTTAACTTTTTTCCCCAATTGGAGTTATTTTGATTTTAAATTAGATTATCATGATTTACTCCTTTGGAATCTTTGCTAATTTATTAGATTTTGGTCGTGGGCAAGACACTGTCTGGATGGAGTAAAGAGTGGGTAACAGTAGAGAAGCTGCAGAGATGTGTGTTAAACTACAACTCTGCTTCCTGGTCTGCACCCTGGGGGTCAGGGTTTTGACCAGCAATCTTATCAGCTTCACTGCAGAACCTACTTTCTGATCATTTAGTATACAGGTGGCCCCACTCTATTGAAAGAGGAAACCAGGAAAAAATATCTCACATTTTGAAAATCTAAAACATAATTTGCACGATCAGGTGGATTTTAAAACATTTATGCCAACAGTTAATCTAGATCCACTGAATGAAACACAGATCAGAAACAGTTAAAGGAGAAGTTCGGTTTTTAAAACTTTAAGCCCATTTTCTGTAGTGTCCAGGATGAAATCGAATGATCGACACCAAAAGTTTGACAATTGGTCCTGTCTCTGCTTTTTGGCTCATTTAGAATCACCCCCTGGCTGCTTTAGAATGCTTGCATAGAGCATGTCCGATAATGTCCTTAAAACAACCTTAAAACGTTCTTTTTTTAAAATATGCTACTCACCGGGTCGTCAGCGCTGTTCAATGACGTTCCAAAAAAAGTTTCGTAAAGAAAAAACGTTCCTGTAGTGTTTTATTTAGCATTTTGTAAATCCCATTGAGTTCTGTAGGAATAGTCAATATTCCCCTGCCACCGGAAACGGAAATGGGGCCTGTTTACACAGTTGTAGTCTTTTCGCTTCACTCTGTGTACTCCTTCGTCGAGAATCAAGAATCCCCCTTCGTATTCCATTTTCAGAGTTTTTTTAAAGTGTTTAACAGAGACGTTAGCACCTCGACGTCGGAGTCCATAGACTTCCATTAAAAAATCTGAAAATCGTTAAAATTTTTTTTTAAAGTTTAAGCTTCACCTAAAGCAAACTAAAAAAAAAAAAAATTCCCAAAAAAATTTGGAAAAATTT